>NC_041385.1:259723073-259756570 GCF_002162155.2 Triticum dicoccoides | reverse complement strand
CCCCCCGCCCCATGCGCTGGGATGGCCGCCGGCGCTCCTCTGCGAGCGGCCATGCGTGCTCCCAGCCGTGGCCAGACGCCACTGCACGATTTGGGGCCGACCTGCCTAATTGGGGATTAGCTCAATGGCAGGTGCCCCCTTCCCCTAAGTAAATTAATTAAAATCAGTTAAAAGACCCTGTTAAAACATGTGACACCGACAAGCGGGTCCCACGTGCACTGTTGACTCATTTGACCAGTCAATAGTCAATTTGACTGGGTAGTAAACATGCCCCACTGTCAGCCCCACGGTGCCCACTGTTGGGTATACTTTTGGGTGTGTCTATCCTTTTTAATTCTATATTATTTGAATTAAATATATTCTAGAAAACCTTTTTAATCATTGGAAAATCATAGAAATTAAACCGTAGCTCGGATGAAAATGTTTTCTACATGAAAGTTGCTCAGAATGACGAGACGAATCCGAATACGCGGTCCGTTTACATGTTAGATGCCTCTAACTATCTGAACATTGAACATTCCCCCTCCGGTCATCTGTCCGACACAGGTCCGGAATCGGGAATACCTTCCCGGTTGAATCCCCCCTTCACCTATACCGTGCAGTACTACGTTAGAACACCCTAGTTCTGCTTTTCGTCATGTCATGCTTAGTGGTACCACTGTTTGCTTATATTTACTGTTTCTTCCCCCTCTTCTCTCCGGTAGACCCCGAGATTAATGCTGCCCCTGTATTCGACTACGTCGACGATGACCCCTCCTTGCCAGAACAACCAGGCAAGCCCCCCTTTTGATCATCCCGATATCACCCATTCCATTCTCTCATGCTTGCACTAGATTTTGCTATTGTTATTGTTTGCTCCTATTCTGATGCATAGCCTGCTTATTGTTACCTTACCTGCTTTCCTAAACTGCTTAGTATAGGTTGGTTAGTGATTCATTAGTGACCCCCCACCTTGTCCTTGTTGCCCCTGCTTCATCATTGAAGACCCAATCAATGGGATCGAAGACCAGGCCTCGGCACCGCACATCACTTTCCCCTTAGTTGCTCGACACTGCTGGGTTACTATCCAGTGCCGAGGGTGAGACCTTTACAGCACTTCTGATGTTACCCCTGTAGTGTAGCTATTCGGTCGTGGTCATCGAGGGTGATTCCTCCTTACCCACTTCCGATACGACTCTGTCGTGCAACCCCTCAAGTGTGAACCTCGGGGGTGTTTCCTCTTACGTTCACCTTGATGATTACATCAAGTGGAATTCACCGGGGGTGATTCCTTGGGTTTTCCCCTTGATGTTTGGACACACGGATACTTGGACTTTACAACTATTACTTGGAAAGGCGGGTCGACCCTGAGGGGTAACCGCGAGTGATGTGGAGATGGGTTGACCTGGAGGGTGCCCGAGAGTTGAATACGAGGCGTGGCCGGGCATTCTTAGCCCTTGCCGCAAGTCCTCGAGACGGGGCGACGGGGTCACATCTTTCATGAGTCTCTGCTCGTGACCGCACCACCAACACACTAACGGTTTGGATATTTGATCCGAGGGGCCTCTGGCCTGATAGCACTAACGATCACGTGGGCATAGTATGGGCGTTCTGCGTCGTATGCATCAGCCGAAGCTTAATAGACGTCAGCGACTGAGCGGCGCGTGCCGGGTTGGACTGGTAAGCACCTATCTTTTTTAAGGAGGTAGCTAGGTCTGCTCATCGGCCGCCCACGCAACATGCAGGAGTTCCCGGGGAGATGGCCCATGACCCCTGGGGGCATAGGTTTAGTCCGGCGTGCTGACCTCTCTATTAAGCCTAGGTCGGGTTGCGGCATATTGTTTGGCCGAGGCCGGGCATGACCCAGGAAAGTGTGTCCGGCCGGAGTTAATCGAGCGTGGTGGGTAAGTTGGTGCACCCCTGCAGGGAAGAACTAATCTATGCATAGCCTGTCCTATGGTAACGGACACTTGGAGTTGTATCCCGATCGATACAACTAGAACTGGATACTTGTGATGAGAATTGGATGGTGATGAGAATTGGATTGTGATGAAAAATGGATAGTACGGCTCTGGGATTTCTTTCTCGCAGGGAGTCGAGAAAGGATCTCTGGGCGAGGTTGATAACACTACTACTACTTTATTTTATGCTACTCAACTCCCTCCTGTTTGCTGCAAGATGGTGGTTTCCAGAAGATGCTAGTCTTCGATAGGACTAGGCCTTCTCTCTATTCTGGCATTTCTGCAGCCCAGTCCACATATACACCCCCTCTTTGATAATGTTGCATATGTAGTGTAGATCCTTGCTTGTGAGTACTTTGGATGAGTACTCACGGTTGCCTTGCTTCCCCCCTTCCCCCCTTTTCTTCTTCTTTCTGTTTGATGCAACCAGATGTCGGAGCCCAGGATCCAGATGCCACCTTTGACGATGGCTGCTACTACCACGAGGGCGCCTACTACTACGTGAAGACCGCCGACGACCAGGAGTAGTTAGGAGGCTCCCAGGCAGGAGGCCTTGCCTTTTCGATCGTTGCTGCTGTTGTGCTAGCCTTCTTAAGGCAAACTTGTTTAACTTATGTCTGTACTCAGATATTGTTGCTTCCGCTGACTCGTTTGTATTCAAGCTGATGTATTCGAGCCCTCGAGGCCCCTGGCTTGTAATATAGAGCTTGTATTATTTTAATTTGTGTCTAGAGTTGTGTTGTGATATCTTTCCGTGAGTCCTTGATCTTGATCATACACATTTGCGTGTATGATTAGTGTACGATTGAATCGAGGGCGTCACATCATGATTTTGGCACAGTCTGTCCTGGACTTTGTTCAGGCCGGACGGTCCCTCTTTGCTGCCTTTAAATGGCTTCTTTTGTTGACCGGGTCGAGGGCCCCTGAATCCGGTGTTGACCGCTGTGTTGTCCGGACTTTCTTCCTTGTTTTCGGATATTTCTTAGTAGCTTTATTTAAGTTACGGAAATCAATTACCATCCTATAACCTGTAATAATTCTTTGTGGGATCAATTCATCTTTATCATTAGGAACAACAGTAATACCTCCCTTCTTAGGGATGCAGTGGACAGGACTTACCCAATCACTATCAGCAACGGGATAAATTATACCTTTCTCAAGGAGCTTTAGTATCTCCTTTCTTACCACTTCTTTCATCTTAGGATTTAACCGTTGTTGAGGATCTCTAACTGGTTTGGCATCTTTCTCCTATTTTATTTTGTGTTGGCATAGAGTGGGACTAATGCCCTTAAGATCATCCAGAGTGTATCCAATAGCAGCACGGTGCTTCTTCAGAGTTTTCAATAATCTTTCCTCTTCTTGCTCTGAAAGGTTAGCACTAATAATAACAGGATATATCTTCTTTTCATCAAGATAAGCATATTTAAGATTATCAGGTAATGGTTTGAGCTCAAAAACGGGATCACCCTTGGGTGGAGGGGGATCCCCTAGGATTTCAACGGGTAAGTTGTGTTTCAGAATAGGACCCTGTTTAAGGAATACTTCATCTATTTCCCTTCTTTCATTCATAAACATATCATTTTCATGGTCTAGCAAATATTGTTCTAACGGATCAGTAGGAGGTACGACAATAGAAGCAAGACCAATAATTTCATCCTTACTAGGCAATTCTTTATCACGGGGTTGTCTATGAAACTTAGCAAAATTAAACTCATGAGACATATCCCCTAAGCCAATTGTAACAACATCCTTTTTGCAATCAATCCTAGCATTAACAGTATTCAAGAAGGGTCTGCCAAATATAATGGGACAAAAGTCATCTTGTGGGAAACCAAGAACAAGAAAATCAGCAGGATATTTAACTTTCCCACACAAGACTTCGACATCTCTAACAATCCCAAATGGCTTAATAGTATCTCTATTGGCAAGCTTAATTGTAACATCAATATCTTCTAACTCAGCAGGTGCAATATCATGCATAATTTCATTATATAAGGAAATAGGTATTGCACTAGCACTAGCACCCATATCACATAAGCCATGATAACAATGATCTCCTATTTTAACAGAACTAATAGGAATGCCTACAACAGATCTATGTATCTTAGCATCTGGTCTAGCAATATTAGCAGTTTCACCGCAGAAGTAAGTAACATGCCCATCTATATTATCATCCAAGAGATCTTTAACTGTTCAACTTTAATTTGCTCAGGAGGTGTATATGTTCTAGTATTACTCTTACAAACCACAGTTGAAGCTTTAGCATGATCCTTTATCCTAACAGGGAAAGGTGGTTTCTCAACATAAGTAGTAGGAACAATAGGATCATTATAAGTGATAGTCTTTTCTTCAACTGTAATAGGTGCAACTACTTTTACTTCAATGGGAGGATTATATTTAAACCACTTCTCCTTAGGGAGATCAACGTGAGCAGCAAAAGATTCACAGAAAGAAGCTACTATCTCAGAGTCAATCCATATTTAGCGCTAAATCCATGAAAAGCATCGGTATGCATAAAAGATTTAACACAATCAAACTTAGGTGTCATACCTGACTCCTTACCATCGCCGGAACCCCAATCTTCAGAGTTGCGTTTAATTCTTTCCAATAAATCCCACTTGAATTCAGTAGTCTTCAGCATATAAGAACCAGCACAGGAGGTATCGAGCATGGTGCGGTCATTGAGAGAAAGCCGAGCATAAAAATTTTGAATAATCATTTCTCTTGAGAGCTCATGATTGGGGCATGAATATAACATTGACTTAAGCCTCCCCCAAGCTTGAGCGATACTTTCTCCTTCGCGAGGCCAAAAATTATATATGTAATTACAATCACGATGAACAAGATGCATAGGATAGAACTTTTGGTGAAATTCCAACTTCAATTGTTTATAGTTCCCAGATCTCGTATCATCACATAGCCTATACCATGTCAATGCATCTCCCTTCAAAGATAAAGGGAAGACCTTCCTTTTGACAACAACATCAGGAATACCTGCAAGCTTAAATAATCCACAAACTTCATCCACAAAGATGAGGTGTAAATTGGGATGCAATGTTCCATCTCCTGCAAAGGGATTAGCTAGCAGTTTCTCTATCATACCCGAAGGAATCATAAAGTAAACATGTTCAGTAGGCTAAGTAGGTTGAGGAGCAACTCTTTGCTCTACTGGTCGTGGCGAAGATGCCCCGAACAAGCCCCTCAAAGGATTAGTTTCCATAGTAACAAGTGACAGAAAATTTCAGCACACTACATAAATGTTTCCTTACCAAGTTCCACTCACCAAAGGTGCTTCACTCCCCGGCAACGGCGCCAGAAAAGAGTCTTGATGACCCACAAGTATAGGGGATCTATCATAGTCCTTTCGATAAGTAAGAGTGTCGAACCCAACGAGGAGTAGAAGGAAATGACAAGCGGTTTTCAGTAAGGTATTCTCTGCAAGCACTGAAATTGTAAGTGATAGATAGTTTTGTGATAAGATAATTGGTAACGGGTAACAAGCAATGAAAGTAAATAAGGTGAAGCAAGGTGGCCCAATCCTTTTTGTAGCACAGGACAAGCTTGGACAATTTCTTATAATGAGAAAAGCGCTCCTGAGGACACATGGGAATTATCGTCAAGCTAGTTTCCATCACACTCATATGATTCGCGTTCAGTACTTTGATAATTTGATATGTGGGTGGACCGGTGCATGGGTACTGCCCTTTCTTGGACAAGCATCCCACTTATGATTAACCCCTATTCCAAGCATCCGCAACTACAAAAGAAGTATTAAGGTAAACCTAACCATAGCATGAAACTAGTGGATCCAAATCAGCCCCTTACGAAGCAACGCATAAACTAGGGTTTAAGCTTCTGTCACTCTAGCAACCCACCATCTACTTATTACTTCCCAATGCCTTCCTCTAGGCCCAAATAATGGTGAAGTGTCATGTAGTCGATGTTCACATAACACCACTAGAGGAGAGACAACATACATCTCATCAAAATATCGAACGAATACCAAATTCACGTGACTACTAATAGCAAGACTTCACCCATGTCCTCAGGAACAAACATAACTACTCACAAAGCATATTCATGTTAATGATCAGAGGAGTATTAATATGCATTAAGGATCTGAACATATGATCTTCCAGAAAGTAAACCAATTAGCATCAGTTACAAGGAGTAATCAACACTACTAGCAACCCACAGGTACCAATTTGTGGTTTTGATACAAGATTGGATACAAGAGATGAACTAGGGTTTTGAGAGGAGATGGTGCTGGTGAAGATGTTGATGGAGATTGACCCCTCCTGATGAGAGGATCGTTGGTGATAGCGATGGTGATGATTTCCTCCTCTCGGAGGGAAGTTTCCCCGGCAGAAAAGCTCCGTCGGAGCCCTAGATTGGTTCCGGCAAGGTTCCGCCTTGTGGTGGCGGAGTTTCGTCCTGTAAGCTTCCTTATGATTTTTTCCAGGGTAAAAGCCTTCATATAGCATAAGATGGGCACTGGAGGGCCAATAGGGGGCCGAGGAGACAGGGGCGTGCCCAGTAGGGGGGGCGCACCCCCACCCTCCTGGCCAGGGTGTGGGCCCCCTCTAGTATTTTTTTGCTCAATAATTCATATTAATTCCAAAAGTGACTTCCGTGGAGTTTCAGGATTTTTGGAGTTGTGCAGAATAGCTTCCCAATATTTGCTCCTTTTCCAGCCAGAATCCCAGCTGTCGGCATTCTCCCTCTTCATGATAAACCTTGTAAAATAAGAGAGAATAGCCATAAGTATTGTGACATAACATGTAATAACTGACCATAATGCAATAAATATCGATATAAAAGCATGATGCAAAATGGACGTATCAAGCTACTCTAGCTAATTACTCCCACTTTCAACATGTATCCAGATTGTGACTCAGGGTCATCCGAATTGGTGTCAAAGCTTACATCGACGTAACCCTTTACAATGAACTCTTTATTACCTCATAACCGAGAAATATCTCCTTAGTCCTGTTAGGTAACTAAGGATAATTTTGACCGCTACCCAATGATCTACTCCTGGATCACTATTGTACCCCCTTGCCAAACTCATGGCAAGGTACACAACAAGTTTGGAACACAGCATGGCATACTTAATAGAACCTATGGCTGAGGCATAGGGAATGACTTCCATTCTCTCTCTATCTTTTGCCGTGGTCGGCTTTTGAGTCTTACTCAACTTCACACCTTGTAATACAGGCAAGTATCCCTTCTTGGACTGAACCATTTTGAACTTCTTCAAATCTTATCAAGGTATGTGTTTTGTGAAAGTTCAATTAAGCGTCTTGATCTATCCCTGTAGATCTTGATGCTCAATATGTAACTAGCTTCACCGATGTCTTTCATTGAAAAAGTTTCTTATTCAAGTATCCTTCTTTGCTATCCAGAAATTCTATATCATTTCCAATCAATATTATGTCATCTACATATAATATCAGAAATGCTATAGAGCTCCCACTCACTTTCTTGTAAATACAGGCTTCACTGTAAGTCTGTATAAAACCATATGCTTTGATCACCTCATCAAAGCGTATATTCCAACTCCGAGATGCTTGCACCAGTCCATTGATAGATCACTGGAGCTTGCACACTTTTTCAGCACCTTTAGGATCGACAAAACCTTCTGGTTGCATCATATACAACTCTTCTTCAAGATATCCATTAAGTAATGCAGTTTTGACGTTCATTTGCCAGATTTCATAACCATAAAATGTGGCAAATTGCTAACATGACTCACACAGACTTAAGCAATGCTACGGGTCAGAAAGTCTCACAGTAGTCAACTCCTTGAACTTGTCGAAAACCTTTTGCGACAAGTCGAGCTTTGTAGATAGTGACATTACTATTAGCGCCAGTCTTCTTCTTGAAGATCCATTTATTCTCAATGGCTTGGTGATCATCGGGCAAATCCACCAAAGTCCACAATTTGTTCTCATACATGGATCCTATCTCAGATTTTATGGCCTCGAGCCATTTAACGAAATTTGGGCTCATCATAGCTTCTTCATAGTTCGTAGGTTCGCCATGGTCTAATAACATGATTTCCACGACAGGATTACCGTACCACTCTAGTGCGGAACGTGCTCTGTTCGACCTACGAAGTCCAGTAGTAACTTGATTTGAAGTTTCATGATCATCATCATTAGCTTCCTCTCTAGTTGGTGTAGGCATCACGGAACCAGATTTCTCTGATGTGCTACTCTCCAATTTGAGAGAAGGTACAACTACCTCATCAAGTTCTACTTTCCTACCACTCACTTCTTTCGAGAGAAACTCCTTCTCTAGAAAGAATCCATTCTTAGCAACAAAGATCTTGCCTTCGGATCTGTGGTAGAAGGTGTACCCAATTGTTTCCATAGAGTATCCTATGACGCACTTCTCCGATTTGGGTTCGAGCTTATCGGTCTGAAGCCTTTTGATATAAGTGTCGCAACCCCAAACTTCAAGAAACGACAGCTTAGGTTTCTTGCGAAACCATAGTTCATACGGTGTCGTCTCAACGGATTTAGATGGTGCCCTATTTAACATGAATGCAGCTATCTCTAATGCATTACCCCAAAACTATAGTGGTAAATCGATAAGAGACATCATAGAACACACGAAATATAATAAAGTATGGTTACGACGTTCGGACACACCATTACGCTGTGGTGTTCCAGGTGGCGTGGGTTGTGAAACCATTCCACATTGTTTTAAATGAAGGCCAAACTTGTAACTCAAATATTCGCCTCCGCGATCAGATAGTAGGAACTTTATTTTCTTGTTACGATTATTCTCCACTTCAGTCTGAAATTCTTTGAACTTTTTCAAATGTTTCAGACTTGTGTTTCATTAAGTAGATATACCCATACCTACTCAAATCATCTGTGAAGTTCAGAAAATAACGATACCCGCCGCGTGCTTCAACACTCATCAGACCGCATACATCGGTATGTATTATTTTGCAATAAGTCATTAGCTCGCTCCATTGTTCTGGAGAACGGAGTTTTAGTCATCTTGCCCATGAGGCATGGTCCGCAAGTATCAAATGATTCATAATCAAGTGATTCCAAAAGCCCATCTGCATGGAGTTTCTTCATGCACTTTACACCAATATGACCTAAACGGTAGTGCCACAAGTATGTTGCACTATCATTATCAACTTTGCATCTTTTGGCATCAATATTATGAATATGTGTATCACTACGATCGAGATTCAATACACCATTTACATTAGGTGTATGACCATAGAAGGTTTTATTCATGTAAACAGAACAACAATTATTCTTTGACTTAATTGAATAACCCTATTGCAATAAAAATAATCAAATCATATTCATGCTCAATGAAAACACCAAATACATTTATTTAGGTTCAATACTAACCCCGAAGGTAGAGAGAGTGTGTGATGGTGATCGTATCAACCTTGGAATCACTTCCAACACACATCATCACCTCACCCTTAACTAGTCTCTGTTTATTCTGCAACTCCTGTTTCGAGTTACTAATCTTAGCAAATGAAACGGTATCAAATACCCAGGGGCTAGTATGAATACGAGTAAGGTACACATCAATAACATGTATATCAGATATACCTTTGTTCACTTTGCCATCCTTCTTATCCGCCAAGTATTTGGGGTAGTTCCGCTTCCAGTGACCATTTCCTTTGCAGTAGAGGCACTCAGTTTCAGGCTTGGGTCCAGCATTGGGCTTCTTCGTGGGAGCGGAAACTTTCTTGCCATTCTCCTTGAAGTTCCCTTTCTTTCCCTTGCCCTTTTTCTTAAAACTAGTGGTCTTTTTAACCATCCACATTTGATGATCTTTCTTGATTTCTACCATCGCCAATTTCAGCATCGCGAAGAGCTCAGGAATCATTTTCGTCATCCCTTGCATATTATAGTTCATCACAAAGTTCTAGAGGCTTGGTGATAGTGACTAGAAAACTTTGTCAATCACTATATTATCTGGAAGATTAACTCCCACTTGATTCAAGCAATTGGAGTACCCAGACATTCTAAGTACATACTCACTGGTTGAGCTATTCTCCTGCATCTTGTAGGCAAAGTACTTGTCAGAGGTCTCATACCTCTCGACATGGGCATGAGTCTGAAATACCAATTTCAGCTCTTGGAACATCTCATATGCTCCACGGCGTTCAAAACATTTTTGAAGTCCCGGTTCTAAGACGTAAAGCATGGCGCACTAAACTATTAAGTAGTCATCATATCGAGCTTGCCAAACGTTCATAACGTCTGCATCTGCTCTTGCAATAGGTCTGTCACCTAGCGGTGCATCAAGGACATAATTCTTCTGTGCAGCAATGAGGATAATCCTTAGATCACGGACCCAGTCCGCATCATTGCTACTATCATCTTTCAACTTAGTTTTCCTCTAGGAACATATCAAAAATAGGGGAACTATATCGCGAGCTATTGATCTACAACATAGATGTTCAAATACTATCAGGACTAAGTTCATGATAAATTAAGTTTAATTTAATCAAATTACTAAGGAACTCCCACTTAAATAAACATCCCTCAACTTATCTAATTGATACATGATCCAAATCAACTAATCCATGTCCGATCATCACGTGAGATGGGGTAGCCATCAATGGTGAACATCTCTATGTTGATCATATCTACTATATGATTCATGTTCGACCTTTCAGTATCCAGTGTTCCGAGACCATGTATGTACATACTAGGCTCGTCAAGTTTAACCCAAGTATTCTGCATGTGCAAAACTGTCTTACACCCGTTGTATGTGAACGTAAAGTCTATCACACCTGATCATCACGTGGTGTCTCGAAATGATGAACTATAGCAACGGTGCATACTCAGGGAGAACACTTTTATCTTGAAATTGAGTGAAGGGATCATCTTATAATGCTAACGCCGTTCTAAGCAAAATAAGATGCATAAAAGCTAAACATCACATGGAATCAAAATATGTGACATGATATGGCCATCATCATCTCGTGCTTTTGACCTCCATCTCCAAAGCATCGTCATGATCTCCACCATCACCGGCTTGACACCTTGATCTCCATCATTGCGTCGTTATCATCTCGCCAACTATTGCTTCTACAACTACCGCTAACGCATAGTGATAAAGTAAAGCAATTACATGGCGTTTGCACTTCATACAATAAAAAAATAACCATAAGGCTCCTGCAGTTGCCCATAACTTACAATACATGATCATCTCACACAATAATGTTTATCACATCATGTCTTAACCATATCACATCACAACATGCCCGGCAAAAACAAGTTAGACGTCCTCTACTTTGTTGTTGCAAGTTTTACGTGGCTCCTATGGGCTTCTAGCAAGAACTGTTCTTACCTACGCATATAACCACAACGGTGATTCATCAAGTTTGTTGTTTTAACCTTCTTCAAGGACCGGCCGTAGTCAAATTCGATTCAACTAAAGTACGAGAAACAGACACCCACCAACCACCTTTATGCAAAACTAGTTGCATGTTAGTCGGTGGAATCGGTCTCATGTGCGTGGACATGTAAGGTTGGTCCGGGCCGCTTCATCCCACAATGCCACCGAATCAGAATAATACTTTGGTGGTAAGTAGTATGACTATCACTGCCCACAACTCTTTGTGTTCTACTCGTGCATATCATCTATGCATAGACCTGGCTCATGATGCCACTATTGGGTAACGTTGCATGGAAAACAAAAAAATCTATACACACACAATGATCTATCCATGGAGATGCATACCAACGACCGGGGAGTATGTCTATGTACCCTTATATACCGTAAGTGGAAGCGTTTAACAATGTGGTTGATGTAGTCGAACTTTCTTTGTGCTGATGTCGCTTGAAGCTACGTCGGTATTTCCCCAAAGGGGAAGGGATGATGCAGCACAGTGGTGGTACGTATTTCCCTCAGATATGAAACCAAGGTTATCGAACCAGTAGGAGAACCAAACAACACAACGTAAACAGCACCTGCACACAAATAACAACTTCTCGCAACCCGACGTGTTAAAGGGGTTGTCAATCCCTTCCGGGGTATGGCGCCTCAAGATAGGCAAAGGGGCGTGAGGTAAATTTATAGTAGATTGATAGATCGAACGCCAAATAAAATAAATAAGAATGAATTGCAGCAAGGTATTTTTGTATTTTTGGTTTAATAGATCTGAAAATAAATGCAAGGAAAAAGTAGATCGCAAAGGCAAATATCTGAAAAAGAGACCCCGGGGTCCGTAGGTTTCACTAGTGGTTTCTCTCGAGAAAAATAGCAAACGGTGGGTGAACAAATTACTGTTGGGCAATTGATAGAACTTCAAATACTCATGACGATATCCTGGCAATGATCATTATATAGGCATCACATCCAAGATTAGTAGACCGACTCTTGCCTGCATCTACTACTATTACTTCACACATCGACCGCTATCCAGCATGCATCTAGTGTATTAAGTTCATGGAAAATGGAGTAATGCAATAAGAACGATGACATGATGTAGACTAGATCTATCTATGTAGAGATAGACCCCATCATTTTATCCTTAGTAGCAACAATACATATGTGTCGGTTCCCTTTCTGTCACTAGGATCAAGCACCGTAAGATTGAACCCACTACAAAGCACCTCTTCCCATTCCAAGACAAATAGATCAAGTTGGCCAGACAAAACCCAAATATCGAAGAAGAAATATGAGGCTATAAGAGATCATGCATAAAAGAGATCAAAGAAACCCAAATACTTTCATGGATGTAAAAAGATAGATCTGATCATAAACTCAAACTTCATCGATCCCAACAAACACACCGCAAAAGAGTTACATCATATGGATCTCCAAGAGACCATTGTATTGAGAATTCAGAGAGAGAGAGATGAAGCCATCTAGCTACTAACTACGGACCCCGAAGGTCTACAAAGAACTACTCATGCATCATCGGAGAGGCACAAATGGAGGTGGTGAACCCCATCCGAGATGGTGTCTAGATTGGATTTGGTGGTTCTGGACTCTATGGCCGCTGCATGAATATTTCGTCGACTCCTCTAGGGTTTCCAGAATATTGGGGTATTTATAGAGCAAAGAGGTGGTCTGGGGGGCACCCGAGGTGGGCATAACCCACCAGCGTGCCTGGGCCTCTTGGCACGCCCTGGTGGGTTGTGCCCCCCTCGGGGAACCCCCCAGGCGCAGCCAGGGCCCATTAAGTGTCTTCTGGTCCATAAAAATTCTTTGTGGAGTTTCATTGCATTTGGACTCCGTCTGATATTGATTTCCTGCGATGTAAAAAACATGCAGAAAGCAGCAACTGACACTTGGCACTATGTCAATAGGTTAGTACCAAAAAATGATATAAAATGACTATAAAATGATTATAAAACATCCAAGGTTGATATTATAACAGCATGGAACAATCAAAAATTATAGATACATTGGAGACGTATCAGCATCCCCAAGCTTAACTCATACTCGTCCTCGAGTAGGTAAGTGATAAAAACATAATTTTTGATGTCGAATGATGCCTAACATGTCATTTCATATTCTTTTCTTTATAGCATGGACATTTGGACCTTTATATGATTCAAAGCAATAGTCTAGTTTTGACATAATAATTTAGATACTCGAGCATATCAACAAGCAACCATGTCTTTCAAAATATCAACACTAAAATATGTTATCCCTAGCCCATCATGCTCAACCATTGATCCATTCATGAAACACACTCGAATATTAGTTACACCCAATACTTAAGTACGATCATATTGCCTGCTAGTCGGTGCTTTTAGAAGAGAGGATGGAGACTCAAATCAAAAATAAAAATTGCATAAAGTAAAAGAAAGGCCCTTCGTAGAGCGAAGTAGGGATTTGTAGAGGTACCAGAGCTCAAAGCGAAAAACTTAGAGATAAAAAAATTTGGGAGGTGTATCCATCCCACCAACGAAAATGACTTAGAGTTCCCAACACTTTCCATGCTAGATATATCATAGGCGGTTCCTGTCGGTGTCAAAACCGGCGGATCTTGGGTAGTGGGTCCCGATCTGTGCGTCTAAGGCTAATGGTAACAGGAGGCAAGGGACACAATGTTTTACCCAGGTTCGGGCCCTCTCGATGGAGGTAAAACCCTACTTCCTGCTTGATTGATCTTGATGTTATGAGTGTTACAAGAGTTGATCTTCCATGAGATCATAGAGGCTAAACCCTAGAAGCTAGCCTATGATGATTATGACTGTTATGATCGTCCCTATACGGACCAAACCCTCCGGTTTATATAGACACCGGAGAGGGCTAGGGTTTACATAGAGTCGGTTACAAAGAAGGAGATCTAATATCCGGATCGCCAAGCTTGTCTTCCACACAAAGGAGAGTCCCATCCGGACACAGGACGAAGTCTTGAGTCTTGTATCTTCATGGTCCATCAGTCCGGCCAAAGTATATAGTCCGGCTGTCCGGACACCCCCTAATCCAGGACACCCTCAGTAGCCCCTGAACCAGGCTTCAATGACGATAAGCCTGGCGCGTAGATTGTCTTCGGCTTTGCAAGGCGGGTTCCATCTCCGAATACTCCAAAGTAATTACCGAACACTTAAACCATGCCGGGACCTGCAAGATGATCTTCACATACTACCTATAGAGAGAACGATATTCCATAAATTTGATCTGCTGACAATTTTTATACGACGTGCTCCTGCACCGTGGCCCGGCACAATATGAACCGATTTTTCTTGGCCTGCCTTGATACGCGTTGCGAGGCGGTTTAATTGGCACGCCTTGCCAAAGCAGAGATCGTGTTCCTTTTATTACGGGATCCTCCATCAATACAGGCGCGTGCATCCCCACGACGTATGTTGGTATGACTCTGTGTTTTTAGGTAAGTCCCGAGCGGTTACGCTGAGGACGCTTGATATTCACCCCCTTTATAAAGGGGCCGATGCCTATCCCTCTTTTCCACCACTCTTGCGCCTTTTCGTATCTCGAGTTCTAACACCCGAAGCCCAAGCTCAAGCACTTCGGATCACCAATCATGTCCGGATCCAACCTTCAAGGCCGGTGGATGGCCTCCTCGGTCATAGAGAAGGACATTGTGAAGCTTAGGGAGGTCAGATATCTAACGGCCGACATCAAGCACGGGCTTCCTGCTCCAGGGTAGGTCATCCCTACTCCTGAGCCCAACGGGAGTGTCATATTTGTTTCTCACTTCCTCCGCGGCTTAGGCTTCACCCTTGATCCCTTTGTGAGAGGGCTCATGTTCTATTACGGGCTAGATTTTCATGATCTAGCTCCAGACGCCATCCTTCACATCTCGTTGTTCATCGTTGTGTGTGAGGCTTTTCTCCACGTCACCCCGCACTTCGGCTTATGGCTCAAGACCTTCAATGTGAAGCCAAAGATGATTGAGGGGCAACATGCGGAGTGCGGAGGCGCTGTAATAAGCAGGAACACCGACGCCCCATGGCCAGAGGGCTCCTTCCCAGAGGTATCCGATCTATGGCAGCGGAGGTGGTTTTATGTCACGGCTCCCACAGGCACAAAGTGAGTGGCTTCCCCCGACTTCTGTTCGGGCCCTCCGCCTCAGCTGGCAGCATGGGCCAACGTAGGATGGGAGTGGGGGCCTCCTAGTGATGTACCAACATTGTAGAGCCATATCTGGGAGCTTCTTGAGAAGGACATTAGCCTTGTTAGCATAATTCAGGTAATGCTAGTCCGACGGATGTTGTCGTGCAAACATCGGCCTCTCCGGATGTGGAATATCAATCCGAAAGTCCGCGGACTATTCTGCACTTCTTCGGCCTGACGCTCGAAGGGATGTGTAAGTTATTCTTCGGACCATAAGTAAAGTGTCCGGACACCACCGAGGATGCGGGCCTGAGCTGCAATCGCCCAGTAACCCAAGTAAGTAACCCAGAAACCAAACACTTCGTTTATATTTATCATAATCATTATTCTGAAAATCTTCCATGGCCAGGAATGGCTTAGCAAGGCGGAGAGAATCAGGTGTCCGGCGCCACTTCCCGAAGGTTCGCCTAGTCCCGGCATAGCCAAGATGCTTGGTCGTGTGCTAAGTAAGGTGCCCTCGGGGAAAGGCGAAGGGAAGAATAGAGAAGCAGAACTTCACACATTGCACATCCAAATCGGGGGAATTTCTACCTCCCCAAAGGAGGATAGTCGGGGAGGGGAATCTAAGGTCTCCTCCCCTCGCGGGAAGAAGAGGGCCGCCTCCAAAGACTTGGAGACGGAGGTGCCCAGACAAGGGAAGAAAACTTCACCAGGGGGCCCTGCCCCAAAGGGCATCTTGACCGCATCTTGCCTGCAAACGGGCCAGCCCTTAGCCGAGCTGTAAGTTAATCGTAAATACAAAGCTAGTGCTTCCTCCTCCAAGAATAGTAACTAGGACCCATTCTTTGCAGTCCGGCTAGCAGCTCTTCTCGACAGAGTTCGTCTTCGGGGGATCTCCTTCCGGAGATGATGGAGAGTGAAACCCACCAACCTCTCCGCCTCATGGGGCGGGCGACCCCGAGGTGTCGTCATGGAGAAGTCCGGATTTGGTGAGGCTAGAAGCTAGTACTTTAGCCGCCCTGAGCCCGGAGCGTTCGGCTCCCACGGGGGGCGATAAGAAAGGTCCGGCACAGTTCGGCAACCGGCCGGATACGCTGACGAGCCTTCTTGAGTGATCTGCTCTCTTGGAGGATCACCGTTCATTAATGAGCACGGTTGTCGGTGTCAAAACCGGCGGATCTCGGGTAGGGGGTCCCGAACTGTGCGTCTAGGCGGATGGTAACAGGAGACAAGGGACACGATGTTTTACCCAGGTTCGGGCCCTCTTGATGGAGGTAAAACCCTATGTCCTGCTTGATTAATATTGATGATATGGGTAGTACAAGAGTGGATCTACCACGAGATCAAGGAGGCTAAACCCTAAAGCTAGCCTATGGTATGATTGTCGTAATGTATGTTGTGTCCTACGGACTAAAGCCCTCCGGTTTATATAGACACCAGAGAAGGCTAGGGTTACACAGAGTCGGTTACAATGGTAGGAGATCTACATATCCGTATCGCCAAGCTTGCCTTCCACGCCAAGGAAAGTCCCATCCGGACACGGGACGGAGTCTTCAATCCTGTATCTTCATAGTCTTGGAGTCCGGCGGACGATGATAGTCCGCCTGTCCGGACATCCCCTAGTCCAGGACTCCCTCAGTAGCCCCTGAACCAGGCTTCAATGACGATAAGTCCGGCGCGCATAATGTTCGGCATTGCAAGGCGGGTTCCTCCTTTGAATAATCCAGAGAAGATCATGAACACCAGGATAGTGTCCGGCTCTGCAAAATAAATTCCACATTCCTCCGTAGAGAGAATAAAATGTACACAAGTCCAATCTGCTGACGTATTATGCGGCATGACGTCACGCCACTACCAAGCCTTTACTTGAATCGTTTTTTATTATACCACCTCACCACGTTTAGCGAAGCGGTTTCCTTGGCACGTCTTGTCGAAGCAGAGATCGTGTTCCCCTTATTCCGGGATTCTCATCAATACGAGCGTGGGTAACCCAACCGTGCCCGTCGCCATGTCTCCTCTATCAGAGGTGAATCCCAAACGGTCACGGAGACGACTCTTGGTATTTTCCCCCTTTATAAGAGGACCAAGGCTCGTTTCTTTTCTTCAATCTTCCATCGAATCCTCTCCTTGCTCCAAGTTCCAACACCCAGAGCCCTAGATTCGAGCGCTCCGGACCTCCAACAATGTCCGGCTCTGACCTTCAGGGTCGGTGGATGACGGAGGAGGACGTGCTAAAGCTGCGTGAGGCCAAGTTCCTGTCATACGAGATTTCGCACAGGTTGCCCGCGCAAGGGCAGGTCGTGCCTACTCCCAAGCCCGGTGAGTACGTCGTCTTCGTATCCCACCTCCGTCGGGGTTTAGGCTTCCCGACGGACCCCTTCGTGAGAGGGCTCATGTTCTACTACGGGCTTGATTTTCACGACTTGGCTCCGGAGTCCATCCTCCATATCTCCGCATTCATTATCGTCTGTGAAGCCTTCCTCCGCGTCACTCCCCACTTCGGCCTGTGGCTGAAGACCTTCAATGTGGAGCCGAAGATGATCGGGGGGCGTCAAGCGGAGTGCGGCGGGGCGGCCATAAGCAGAAGGACCGATGCCCCGTGGCCCGAGGGATCCTTCCAAGAGGAGCTCGGCTTGTGGCAGCAGGAGTGGTTCTATATCACCGCTCCGAAGGGCAGCTAGCAAAAGCCGCCGCCTTCATTCCACCCGGGACCTCCACGCCGACTGATGTCGTGGGTCAACCAAGGGCTCAATTGGGGGCCGTCCGAAGACGTGCCTTTATTGCAGGGCCGGATTCGAGACCTCCAAGCGAGGGAGATCAATCTGGTTGTGGTGATGCAGGTTATGCTAATCAGGCGTCTTCTGCCCTGCAAATGCCGTCCTCTCCGGTTATGGGAGTTCAGTCCAGAGGGACCTCGAATTCTCCAGCACTTCATGGGTACAACACCCGTGGAGATGTACAAGTTGTTCTTCGGACCGCAGGTGGCGTGTCCGGAATTGACCGAGGACGCAGGCCTAAGCTGCAATCGCCCGGATACTCAGGTAAGTAGCTCATAGTCCGGACGTTCTATTTATTTGCTTTTCTAAAATTCGCCTCCTGACCCATTACTCTTCATCAGGAGTGGGTAGCACGATCGAAGCTGATAAGATTTCCGGCCCCCCTCCCAGAGACCGCACCGGAGCCCGTGCTGGTCAGAATGTTGGAGGTCGCGCCCGTAGAAGGGGGCGATGGGGAAAACAGAAGAGCTATCACCTCGCTCAAGGGAGCGCTTGAAGAGGGGGGGATCGAAAATCCCTCCTTCCAGGGGGAGAAGAGGACCGCCTCCGAAGATCCGGAGGCCAAAGCCCCTAAACGGGGGAAGAAATCTTCACCGGGGGGTCCTGCGTCCGGGGAGAACCCGGACGTACAATCGTCTCTAAAGGATCAACCCTCCAGCGAGCCGTGAGTAGGAAAAGGGGAGTTCATTAATAAGAAAATACCCCTATTTGTGCTTCTGTGGATAACCGAAATTTTTGCCTTACAGTTCAGATCTGCGGACTTCTCAGATGAGTTCGTCTTCGGGGGATCTTCGTCCGGAGATGATGGAGAGCGAAACGCCTCCGTCTGCTGCACCGTCGGACAGGGCAGACGAGCCTGAAGTATCGTCACGGAGGGTATCCCAGAGCCCGGTGGAGCCGGAGAGTTCAGCGCCGACTAGTGTCCGGCCGGGGGAGCTGAAGAGTCTGCTTGAGAGGGCGTCCATCTCAGAAGATCACCGTGCTTTGATGAGTCTGGTGATTGGAAGGATTTCGTCCGCCGAAAGCGGATTGCATAATGCCGTCAGGAGTTTGCTGGCGGGATTTGAGGTACGCAAGAACTACGCACCTTTTTGACAGTTTTGCACATAGAAGTGCGCCCTATATAGATAGTAGCCCCTGAGACTCGGCAGGTTGTCGAAAGCGACAGCGTGCCGAGGATCAAAATCGCAGGTATTGGATGTCGCCCTTCCTATGCAGGTGGCGGATAGTCCGAGGGCTAGCCGGACTAGTGGAGTTGCCGAGTTAATGCGGCAACTCGATGTGGCGGATGCGGACATCGCGCTTGTCAACCGGCGACTTGACGAGTCGCAAGGTAAATGAATTCTCCGCAGTCACTTATTTAAGGGAGTCAAAGCCCGCTTCTGACAATATATATGCTGTGATACAGACGGTGTTGCTGCTGTGGAGAGCCTTCGGGCCGAGCTTGCTCAAGCTAAGGAGCAAGCCCGAAGGAGTGATGCGGCTGCCTCGAGGGCGACCGAGGAGTTGAAAGCCGAAAAGGCTGCACACTGCCTAAGCAGAGAAAAGATGGCCGAATTGGCCATGAAATTGAAGGATGCTGCCGACCGCAACGAGGCTCTTGAAAAGGAGCGCCTATCGGAGCGGGAAGACCTGGGGAAGGCCACCGCCGAGGCCAAGGATGCCCGTTCTGCAATGCGGGGTATGAAGGAGGAGTTGCGCCAGGTCGGAGATATTGTGGCTGGCAAGCCTTTTCTGCTACGTCGCCGGGTTACGGATCCAAAGTATGCCCAACTTGGCCAGCTGTGGGGTCCGGAGGATCCATATATGGACTTAGCGGCAAGTGCGGCTGATGTCGTTGTGCACTTTCGGAGCCAGAAGGATCACAAGACGGAAGAGCTATTTTGGTCTCAATTCCATAGTCCGGATCGTTCACCTCCGTTGACCGATCGGTTGGCCGAATGGGCTGAGCTAAACAGATTGTCCGGACTTGCCATGACTGATATCGTGGCTCATGTCTGGCCAGAGAGGCCCAAGGCGACGAGCTATTTTGGCTTATTGCAGCAATTTCTTGGAGCGGTGCCGCATATCAAGGAGATGAAGCGGTCGGCCTGCATAGAAGGTGCGCGGATGGCCCTTGCCCGTGTGAAGACACATTGGACAGAGATGGATGCCACCGCTATTGCAGCCCAGGGTTCGGACGAAAGCCGGTTACCCGCCGAGCACTATTTTGGGGAAGTTATGCGTGGCGCTCGTGTAATAGAGTCGCAGTGCTCAAAAAATGTCACGTTCAAATGAACGTTTTATCTTGTAAAACAATGATTATGATGTAACCGCTTTTTATACTTGTGCGTTCCAAGTATTAAAATATCTCCTATGCGACCGTTTATGTATACATTTGTATAACCTGAAAGATTGCAGTCTTCGGCTTCATCCCCCACGCACAAGGTGCGGGGGTGTTCGCAAAAAATAGCGCGTTTTCACACTTAATCCGACATCTCGGTCCTGTTAAGGAGGTGGTAGCGTAGAAAACGAGGCAATCCAGACTATGATGCTTTATCACTTTCACTTAGCCAGTGGAGTTCGAGGGTGGGGCTACGATATAGCCCCTTGGGGCACCGCGCTTCTCCGAATTTGGGGCGCGTGTGTGCCTGACCGGGAAACGGTCCTTCGTCAAAGCGGGGAATTCTAAACATTCCGGTAGTCGATCGAGTGGTTGACCAGTCTCTCGCTGTATCATGACAGTCAGTTTTCGGCTTTCTCTACTGAGGTGCTCGCCCAGCCGAACTGGGGCACAATCGCAGTAGTTCTCCTGGTGACGCGTTAGCCGATGATACGGAACGTAAGGCAGCAAAACATAGGAGCCGGGCAAACCCAACATTTGACCAAAGACATGATTCGGAGCTGATGCATATAAGGCCTAACTCGAGACGCCGAACACTCCCTAAGGTGTTCGGTCTTTGTAATAATGGGCAGAACAATGCCCTAAGCCCCTAGTGTCCAGGTACGGGCATGGTCCTCTGACGCGGCCGATGCCAAAACGTCAGGTTCCGCTTTGGTTATAATGAGAAACCAAGGGATTATAACAACAAGAGACAGTAAAAAAGGTTTACGCAGGGTCTTAATCTGAAAAGAATCCTCGCGACGGGTACCTACTGCACGTCTGCGCCTGTGTCTCCGTTGTGCCGTTATCCTGGACGGGTGTGCACGTTGTTCATCTCTAAAAAGAGAGGAACTTAGTTTGAAAGGAACTCGTGCGAAAGATATATACAAAGGAAGAAATATAAATAAGTAAAGTGGAGTCTGTGTGAACTCGCTGTTGCTTGTGCACGCAGCCCCTTGTGAAGGGATGTGCGGCTAGGGAGCCCCTAGCTTACTTATGCCGGACTCGTCTGACCGTGTCCGGGGTCTTTAAATGACCCTCGCACTGAAATGATGCCACGTGGACCGGGCATCTTAAGTGTAAGAGACGCGTAATGTGGTATGGCGTTGAAGCGGACAAAAGCTTCTCGTCCCAAGAGTGCTTGATAGCTACTTTTAAATGGGACGATATGAAAGATTAGTTTTTTGCGTCGAAAGTTGTTCGGTGATCCGAACACAACTTCTAGTAATAGGGAGCCTATGCACTTGGCGTAAGGGCCTGGCGTCACTCCTTTAAAGGAAGTGCGGCTGTGTCGAATTTTAGTAAGGTCTATCCCCAACTTGCGGATTGTGTTTGGATGCAGCAGGTTTAAGTCACTGCCTCCGTCCATCACGACTTGTGTAAATTGTAGTCCGTCGATTATAGGATCCAATATCAGGGCAGTCCATCCTGCATTTCGAACGCTTCTGGAATAATCCAGGTGATCGAAAGTGATTGGTTTTAATGTCCAATCTCTATGTTCCGCTGGGTTGGACCGTGCGAAACCCATTTTAACGGGTGCCGCACTGCTTTTCCGTATTATCACATGAAGTGAATTTACTGCTTTGACCTCTTGTGGGAAATTCTTTTGTTTTCCGGTGCTCTGCTGGTGGGGTTTATCATCTTCGCTTGACGCGTCGAGCCCCTTGTGTTTGGCGTTTAGTCGGCCGGACTGTTTGAAAACCCAACAATCTCGGTGGGTGTGGTTTGCAGGCCTTCCGGGGGTACTGTGGATTTGACATATCCGACCCAAAATCTTGTTTAAGTTGGATAACTCATCGCTGTTATCCTTAAGAGGCGGTGTTTTGTTGTTTGGCCGCGAGCTTTTGAATCCGGCGTTGACTGCCGTGCTTTTTGGGCTTTTCTCTTTATTCCAGCGTTGCTCTTTTCTGCGCCGTGATTTTCCGTTTCCATCTCTGATC
Source organism: Triticum dicoccoides (assembly GCF_002162155.2). Taxonomy (NCBI): domain Eukaryota; kingdom Viridiplantae; phylum Streptophyta; class Magnoliopsida; order Poales; family Poaceae; genus Triticum; species Triticum dicoccoides. Next base: position 259,734,018 of record NC_041385.1, on the reverse strand, counting down.
TCGGATGTACTTGGGTCGCTGGTGCTGCGTCTTGCTAGCCAGCTATCCTCTCCCGCACAAAAGCGGGTCATGAGGCTTGTTAGCGCGGACATTGTCCTTGGCTTCTCTTGGCCGAGGTGTCTGGCGAGCCATTCATCTCGGACATTGTGTTTAAAAGCTGCTAAGGCTTCAGCGTCCGGACAGTCGACTATTTGGTTCTTTTTAGTAAGGAACATGTTCCAGAATTTGCGCACTGACTCTCCGGACAGATATGGAGGCCACCATCATTGCGACCCAGAATCCGGCGGGAGGCCAGGATCCGGCCGAGCACATCTTGGAGCAGGTAGCAGAAGGTGCTCGCTTAATAGAGGCTTAGTGCTCGACGAATGTCATGTTCGAGTGACCAATCGTTTTATTGTAAAAACAATGTTATTTTAATTATGGAGGCTATGTTTATACTTTTCGCCCGAAAGTGTTATTGTGCCTCCTGTGCGGCCGTTTTTTGTGTAGATGCAATTTTGAAAGTTAGCAGTCGTTGGCTTCAGCCCCCACGCATATAATGCGGGGGTGTTCGCGAAAATATGCGTAATCACACTTGATCCAACATCTTGGTCCATTAAGGAGGTGATCGCATGTCGAACTAGGCAACCGGACTATATAGCTTTAACACTTTTACTTAGCCATAGGAGTTTGACGGTGGGGCTACTATGTAGTCGCTTGTACCTTTGCGTGCATCTGAATCCGGGCGCGTGTGTACATGACCGGTAAACGGTCCTTCGTTAATGCGGAGGAATCCTAAAGATTCCGATAAGTCTTCGAGTGGTTGAACAGTCTCTCGCTATATCATGACAGTCAGTTTTCGTCTTTCTCTACTAAGGTGCTCATCCGGAATAACCAGGGCACAATCGCAGTAGTTCTCCTTTGGCCGCCTTAGCCGATAAGAACGGAACGTAAGGCGGCAAACCCAGGAGCCGGGCAAACCCAACATTTGACCAAAGACATGATTCGGAGCTGATGCATATAAGGCCAAACTCGCGACGCCGAACACTCCCGAAGGTATTCAGACTTTACAACATATACTAGGCTGAGTAACGCCCTTTATTATGAACCATGTATTTCCAGGTACGTGCATTAGTCTGCCGTGGCGAAATGCCAATAACGACAGTATCCTCTGTGGGTATGGTACCCATGGGATGTGTGAGCAACAAGAGACAATAAAGAAGGTTTACACAGGGGCTTAATCTAAAGAGAAACCTTTGAGCGGGGCCCTGCTGCACGTCTGTGCCTTTGTTTCCGTTGTGCCGTATCCTGGGAGGGTGCTGCACGAATGGTGTCTGTAAAAAGGAAAACTCATGTAGAAGAGTATGACGTAAGTGTGCGAAGAGTTGGATATCACCGATGGATAGTAAAAGTGTAAGACATTGGCATGTTAATAAGGTCAAACCAAGAGTTGGGCTTTATTAAATATCTATAGCCCCTGGTGTCCTCTATGGGACTACATGTGTGGCACCCAGATCAGGTTTATCTGGGCTGCCGGACTCGTCTAACCGTGTCTGTGGTCTTAATGACCAATCATGCTTTCTGGTATTGGAGGCCGCTTAGAGTCCAGCTGCTAGAGTCGTCTCATACTCTTCTGCGCATAAGGAATGCTCTGTATTTCCGTTGACGGTGATGACGCCACGTGGACCGGGCATCTTGAGTTTAAGGTAGGCATAGTGCGGTATTGTGTTAAAGCGAGCGAAGGCCGTTCTCCCGAGCAATGCATGATAACCACTTTGGAGGGGGCGATGGTGAAGAGTAGTTCTTCGCTTTTGAAGTTGCCGCGGGAACCGAATGTTACCTTTAGTACGAGGGAGCCCCTGTAGCGGGCTTCGATGCATGGTATCACCCTTCAAAGGTGGTGTTACTTTGGCTGATTCTGGATGGGTATATCCCCATCCTGCGGACAGTGTCCTAGTATATTAGATTAAGACTACTGCCGCCGTCCATGAGGACCCTAGTGAGATGGTATCCATCGATTATTGCGTCGAGCACCAAGGCAGCTGACTCCGTGCCGAATACTAGTCGGGTAGTCCCTGTGATCAAAGGTGATCGGGCAGGCCGACCAGTGGTTAAGTTTGGGTGCGACGGGCTCTATAGCGTATGCGTCTCTGAGCGCGCATTCGCGCCTTCTCATGGGTATGTGAGTCGCATGGATCATTTTTTACTGTTTATACCTCTGGTGGGAATTTTTTTTGTCCCTCAGTGTTCAGCTCGCGAGGCTCATCCTCGTCTTCACTTGGTGTTTCCCTTCCCTTGTGTTCGGCATTTAATTTGCCGGCCTGCTTAAAGACCCAGCATTCTCTGTGAGTGTGGTTCGCAAGTTTCTCGGGGGTGCTATGGATTTGGCACAATCTATCCAGGACTTTGTTCAGGCTGGATGGTCCTTCTTTGTTGTCTTTAAGTGGCTTATTTTGTTGACTGGGTCGAGAGCCCCTGAATCTGGCGTTGACCGTTGTGTTGTCCGGACTTTCTTCCTTGTTTCGACGTTTGTTTTTATTCCGCCACGGCTTCTCGTTGCCATCCCTGATTTCGGATGTACTTTGGTCGCTAGTGCCTCTACGGGCCAACCAGCTATCTTCACCCGTGCAAAAGCGGGTCATAAGGCTTGTTAAGGCTGCCATTGTCCTTGGCTTTTCTTGGCCGAGGTGTCTGGCGAGCCAGTCGTCCCGGATACTATGCTTGAAGGCTGCTAGGGCTTCAGCATCCGGACAATCGACAATTTGATTCTTCTTAGTGAGGAATTTGTTCCAAAGCTTGTGGACGGACTCTCCGGGCTGTTGAATTATGTGACTTAAATCGTCCGCGTCCGCAGGTCGGACATAGGTCCCTTGAAAATTGGCCCAGAAAGCATCCTCGAATTCCTCCCAACTTTCGATTGAATTTTTTGGGAGGCTTTTCAACCAGTGCCGAGCTGGTCCCTTCAACTTGAGGGGAAGGTATTTGATGGGGTGGAGGTCATCTCCACGAGCCATGTGGATATGCAGGATAAAATCCTCAATCCAGACCCCCGGGCCCGTCGTTTCGTCATATGCCTCGATGTTCACAGGTTTAAAACCCTGTGGAAATTCATGGTCCAATACCTCTTCGGTGAAGCACAGAGTGTGAGCAGCCCTTCTGTATCTGGACGTGTTGTGGCATGCCGTCGGCTGTTGTTGTGTCCGCTGCTGATTCCGAACTGGTATCCGATCAGTCTGATCGTTTTGGTGACCATAGTCCTGCGCCGGGGCATGTCCTCTAGATCCATAGATGGACCTGGTCGCGCTGGCCTTTTTATCCAGGAGCTCATGTAAATCGTGTGCGGCGTCAGTAGCTGCTCTATTGCGGTTACGAAGTGGTTGGTTCGGCCTACTGGCCGTATTGTTCTTTGGTGGAACGGCCTCGTCGTCGAATTCTGGTAGCAGCTTGCGCTTTGGATAGCTCTTGTTTGGCGATCGTCGCCATACTTTTCTTCAGTGTCTAGTACTTTATTCCATCTGCGATTGAGTGTTTCCTGTGCTGCTTTAAGCTTTTGCTTCAGCTTTTTAGACTTCTCGCAGTGGCCATAAGCATTATGTTGAGGTTATCTCGTTCCAAGCGTGTTTCCGAGATGACGAATGCGTCGCCGTCCGGACTGTGCTCCTGTCCCGGGGCAGTTTTATGAGTTCGTCCCTCGGGATCACTGTAATCAGGCATCTGCTCTGGGCTGTGTTCGGTGTGACCTGGCTCATCCTGCTCCATCGCTGGGTCCATATGGTCGATGTTGCCTTCGGAGTTGACTAGGGTGTCGATCTTTCTAGCACTATTATCGCTATTTTTACTGTGACTGGACTTAGAGCGGCATCTGCGCCGTCGTTTTGGCTTTTGTCCTGGGGTTTTATCCTCCGTTATGTCACCATCGTCCTCCTTAGGCGTATCCAACATGTATATATCATATGATGAGGTGGCAGTCCAGTGCCCCGTGGGTGGTGGTTCTGAATCGTCTCCAGCGCCGACGTTCATACCGTCGGTGTCATCAGAGTCGAAGTCGAGCATGTCTGTTACGTCATCGACAGTGGCTGTGAAGTGGGTGGTGGGTGGGCAACGAATTTCTTCGTCGCCTTCTTCCCCCTTGAGCCGGACATAGTTCGGCCAAGAGTCTCCTGACAAGGAGAGAGACTTTAATGAGTTCAACATGTCGCCAAAGGGCGAGTGCCGGAAGATATCTATGGCGGCAAATTCCATTACTGGAGCCTAGCCAGAATCGGCGGGCTCGGGGGCACGCGGTCTGGGACCTACAACCGGACACAAGTCCAGGGGTCCAGAGACACAGGCTTCCTTGGGGACGAAGTTTGTGTTCGGCTCTACCGCCGATGAGTGTGTGGCCTCCGGGCGGGTTCCATCCACCCGTCCTCGGACGACGCAATCTGCCCCGGATTTAGGCCCGGGGATCCTGTAGGCACGATATCCCAAGTATTGTCCGACAGCAGGTCTAATCCGTGCTCATCGTGACTGTTTGACGCTCCTGGCGTAGGCCTGAATACGTCGAAGATCAAGTCTCCGCGGACATCGGCCGTGTAGTTCAAGGTTCCGAACCTGACCTGATGGCCAGGGGCGTAGCTGTCGATCTGCTCCAGATGGCCGAGCGAATTGGCCCGATGTGCGAAGCCGCCGAACACGAAGATCTGTCCGGGGAGAAAGGTCTCACCCTAGACCGCGTTGTTGTTGATGATTGAAGGAGCCATCGAGCCTTGCAGTGACGGCATAGAGGAATTCTCAATGAAAGCACCGATGTCGGTGTCAAAACCGGTGGATCTCGGGTAGGGGGTCCCGATCTGTGCGTCTAAGGCTAATGGTAACAGGAGGCAAGGGACACAATGTTTTACCCAGGTTCGGGCCCTCTCGATGGAGGTAAAACCCTACTTCCTGCTTGATTGATCTTGATGATATGAGTGTTACAAGAGTTGATCTACCACGAGATCGTACAGGCTAAACCCTAGAAGCTAGCCTATGATGATTATGACTGTTATGATCGTCCCTATACGGACCAAACCCTCTGGTTTATATAGACACCGGAAGGGGCTAGGGTTTACACAGAGTCGGTTACAAAGAAGGAGATCTAATATCCGGATCGCCAAGCTTGTCTTCCACGCAAAGGAGAGTCCCATCCGGACACGGGACGAAGTCTTGAGTCTTGTATCTTCATGGTCCATCAGTCCGGCCAAAGTATATAGTCCGGCTGTCCGGACACCCCCTAATCCAGGACTCCCTCAGTTCCCAAACAGAAAATAAAGTTTATTCCTTTTCCACCATACTTTCACTTTCCATGGCTAGCCGTATCCACGGTTGCCCTCCATACCAACACTTTCCAAGGAATTTATTATTTGACAACATAAAGTAAATTCATTTTTCATTTTGGGACTGGGCATCCCTAAAACCTTTGCCTTACTCCCGTGCAATGACAAGTGAATAAACACTCATCGTGAGAATAACACATCCAGCATGGAAAATATTAGCCACCCCTCACCGCTCCGCGAGCGAAACAAATACACAAAAAAGAATTTTACTTTGAAAATTAGAGATGGCCCATGCAAATTTTCTTAGAATGGAAAAACAATACTGCATATAGGTAGATATAGTGGACTCATGTGGAAAAACTGGTTTAAAGGATTTTGGATGCACAAGTAGAGATCATACTTAGTGCAAAATGAAGGCTAGCAAAAGATTGAGAAGCGACCAACCAAGAAATGCATAATCTCATAATCAAGTATTAAGCATAAATAACACTAAATAATGCACCACAAGTAGGATATAGTTTCATAGCATGACTATTGACTTTCGTACTTGCATAGGGAATCACCAACCTTAACACCAATATTCTTACTAAGCATAATTACTCATCAACATAACTCACATATCACATCATCATATCTCAAATCTATTACTAAGAACCAAGTTTATTTTGTCCAATGATCTTCATGAAAGTTTTTATTATATCCTTCTTGGATATCTATAACTTTGGGACTAATTTTCATGTGTTGCTTTTCATAAGCTCAAACAAATATAAGTGAAGATCATGAGCATAAAAATTTTCATTCTCTCAAAATAATTTAAGTGAAGCAAGAGAGAATTTATTCAAAAAAATTCTAACTCTCAAACAAATCTAAGTGAAGCAAGAGAGCATTTCTTCGAAAATACTAAAGCACACCGTGCTCGAAAAAGATATAAGTGAAGCACTAGAGCAAGTCCATTGCTCATAAGAATTTTAGTGAAGCATAGAGAGCAATTCTAACAAGTCATGACATAATTTTGGCTCTCCCAAATAGGTGTGTCTAGCAAGGGATCGAGACTTAAAACACAAAATATCATACAAGACGCTCCAAGCAAAACACATAGTATGTGACGAATAAAAATATAGCTCCGAGTAATAAAAATATAGCTTCGAGTAAAATACCGATGGTCGTTAGAAGAAAGAGGGGATGCCACTCGGGGGCATCCCCAAGCTTAGTTGGTTGCTCATTTTTTTGATAATAGCTTGGGATTCCAGGGCATCCCCAAGCTTAGGCTCTTCTGTCCTTCCTTCATCCATCGTAAGATAACCCAAAACTTGAAAACTTCAATCACACAAAACTCAACAAAACCTTCGTGAGATCCGTTAGTGTAAGAAAGCAAACCACTACTATAAGTACTGCACCAAACAATTTCATATTTTGTTTTTGCATTATATCTACTGTATTCCAACTTTTCTATGGCAAAAACTCATCAAAGAAAACCATAGATCCATCAAAATAAGTACACAACGCAACGAAAACAGAATCTGTTAAAACAAAACAGTCTGTAGCAATCTGACTATTTCGAAAACTTATGGAACTCCAAAACTTCTACCAAATTAGGAAGACCAGGGTCATTTGTATATTAATCTTCTGCAAAAATAATCAGGGAAAAATCACTTTTATGTGATTTAATAAAATTATTTTCGTGAGTGCATAAGTTTCTGTTTTTCAGCAAGATCAAACAACTATCACCCAAGAAGATCCTAAAGGCTTTACTTGGCACAAAAACTAATTAAAACACAAAAAGCACAATCATAATAGTAACATAATTGTGCAAACACTCAAGAACAGAAAGCAAAAGGCAAAAATAAATTTTATTCATTGGGTTGCCTCCCAACAAGCGCTATAGTTTTACGCCCTTTAGCTAGGCATAAAGCAAGGATCTAAGTTTTGTCATCCTTGTCTTTTTGAAGGCAAAGGGAATACTTCCTATCAATGGCATTTAATTTTCTATTTTTTGAGAGCACATGGCCATTGATTGCAGAAGAAAGATTAAGCATGTTGCCAAAATTCGTAGCTAAACTAGACTTCATCTCTTTGATTATTTCATTTTGATAAAAGCACAAAAGAGGAGTTAATTCAAACTTTTCTCCTTTGGGGTGCCCAAATATGGTTTTCATCTTTTCATAAGTATCAACGGCATCCCCCTCAAGAAAACCATTTTCAAATATAGAATCCAAAACTTGCTTGAAGGAAGAAGGTAAGGCAACATAAAAACTTTTCAGGTATATTTCTATCTGATACTGGGGCACATAGCTAGCACAAATCCTTAACAACCTATCCCTAGCATCTTTCAAAGATTCAAGTAAATAACAAAAAATTCTGGGATCATCTTCATCAAAATTGTTAGAGTTTCCTTTGGCAACCCCGGTAAGTCTTTCCATAGCATCATTATTTATGAGCTTAGAGAGGACAGAGGGGCTATCCAAAGCATTAAAACTCGGGAGCAAACCCTTAGCTTCTCTACAGTCGGTCATGGCGACAGAGAAGAGAGTTTAAGAAAACGGATAAAATAGCGAATGAAAAAGAGGGGCGAATAAAACGGCAAATTTTTGTGAAGTGGGGGAGAGGAAAATGAGAGGCAAATGGAAAATAATGTAAATTGCGAGGAGATGAGATTTGTCATTAGGAACCTGGTATATGTTGAAGATCCTCCCCGGCAACGGCGCCAGAAATTCCTTTTGATGTCGCTTGAAGCTATATCGGTATTTCCCCAAAGAGGAAGGGATGATGCAGCACAGTGGTGGTAGGTATTTCCCTCAGATATGAAACCAAGGTTATCGAACCAGTAGGAAAACCAAACCACACAATGTAAACAACACCTGCACACAAATAACAACTTCTCGCAACCCGACGTGTTAAAGGGTGTAGAGACCAGACCTCAAACAGTCTGATCTCTGTGCATCAGTGTCATCCCCAGATCGATAATGCTGACACGCACAGTACTTGAGGATTTATAACAAAGTTTCAATCACACACTTATTACATCGAAATTCTCGGAAGATAAAGTGAGTCCATCAACTCCAACGGCATAGCTGAGTGAAAGACAATGACCTATGGCACCTTACTCGTCGTCTGAAAAGTTTGCAACATGAAACGTTGCAGCCCGGAACGGGTCAACACATGGAATATGCTGGCAATGTGAGTAATGAATAGAATAATATCTATCACTACATGCATATATGGCTGGTGGAAAGCTCTATGGTTACAGTTTTGCATAAAGCCAATTTTCCCTACAACAAAGGAATATATTTTATTTAACTATCATGGTGGTTGTTAGACATTGGGAAAGTTCCTCCAACTCAATCCCAATTAAACATCATCATTAAACCCAATCAAATTAAATTTAGAGTGATCAGATCAACATGATAATCCAAGAACCAGATACTCAAGATGTCCATAACCGGGGACACGGCTAACCATGATTAGTTTGTACACTCTGCAGAGGTTTGCGCACTTTTCCCCACAAGACTCGAATACATCCATGGTTGGAGAATCGAGACACGGTCTTTCCGAAGCATTAACTCTCTACTCTGGATAGATAGTACCACCTACAACCCACTACATCTGCTAGTCTACGTCTTCAAGAGCTTCACGGAACTTACTCAACTATCCAGAGCCCATATTGGCTTGTGGTTGCACACGGAAGTTTCTCGCATGAATAATCTTATGATCCCTTTGAGCCTGGGTGGAGGACTGTAGGATGATCACACGGGTACTCCGGGATATCCTAGGACAACACTGGATTCTCCAGGTGCCCTGACAACCACTGGGTACTCCAGGGTGCCTCAAGCAATCCACCTAGATGTGTATTTAAGTAGCCACCTTAAGTTAACCATTAAGTAACAATACTCACATCTGTCATGGATACACTCACCCAAACCACGTCTACGAGCATAGCATAGCAATATAAGCAAATCGTAGAAGTAACTCCCAAAGGTTTGACAATAAACAGGGCAATAGGTTCTACCTCACCATCTACTTCCCAAAACCCACATGTTAATCAGATCCTAACCATGGAATGTTTGAGGGTTTATCTAATGCAATAAAAACTGGGTAGTAAAGAGGTATGATCAAAGTGTTACTTGCCTTGCTGATGATCCGCAAAACCTAGAGACTCGTAGTAGCACGCTTCGCACTCTAGGTACTCTATCGCAAACAGAGCATATAATAAGCACTCTACTAGAAGCACAGGTAAAACTCAAATAAGAAGAGATCTAACCAGAAAGTTCAACTTAAGAACTCCGGTTTACAAAAAAATTCAAATCAAATGAAGCAACGAAACTCAAACTGCGAAAGAAACAAGATCCGTTTACTAATCTGGACTTAAATCAAATTTTTCAGTACCAAAATCTTATTCAAGCTGATTAAACAGAAAGAGGGCTTCGAGATGAAGATATAGGCGCTTCACTCGCCTGATTCCGATAAATGAGCGAAAAGATAAACTAAAACGAAGATCAGGACAGAAATCGCGATCGAAAATAATCGCGGAAAAACCCTGGAAAAAGAAAAACTGACGAACAGGCTAACGAATGAATCGTTCGCTGTCTGCGGCTAACGGGTGAACACCGTTTGTTAAAAGTAACGTACGGACGAACGTCCACAATTTAACTAAACCGGAAAAACCAAACCGATCTAAATAAAAAACGAATCTAGGTTTTTGAAATAAAACCGATCATTTTTTTAATAAAAAACCGGCGACTACCTTGGCGAACGTGGTCGGTGATAGGACGGCGGCGGGTCTGGCGATCGGCGGCGGCGGCGACGGGCGGCGCGGTGATGGCGGCAAGCGGCGGTGACAGCAAGCGGCGGTGGCGAGGCGCGGCAGCGGCGGGGTCGAGGTGGTGGCGGCGGCTATCGGCAGGCGGCGGGGCTAGGTTTTCGGCAGCGGCGGTGGGCTGGTGTAACATCCCAAATTTCCAATTTGGCATGTTATACATAGGTCATACATGCATATCATATTTTATTGCTTTTTCGTTTGCAATCCTCGAAATCCTAAGCAACTCAAGGACCTTCGGAGAGAGTTGGGGATTTTCTAGTTTTCATATTTGAAATTTTATCAAATAGTGAAGACGAGGATTTTGATTTTAATTATTTTCTCTCCGGAAAATATTTCATTTTAAAATATTAAATGAGGGAAGATAATATGACTTCTCCAAAATAATTGAAATATCGGAGGAAAAATGTTAAAATCATTTTTTGGGATTTTATTTGAGTTTATTCGGATTTTTATTTGCCCTAGAAATATATTGCATAATTTAAAATTGCATTTTAGGGGCCAAGAAAAGTTCATCTTGTTCTAAATATTTTATTTAGACGGAGAAAACTTGTTTTGAAATTTTTAAAATTTTATTTCTTTTTCTAGGAATTTTTCTTCGGCGGAATGTTTTAAAAAAACAGCCCCGCGCCCGACTGGGCCGAAGGCCCAGCCGAGCAGGCCGGCCCAGCCCCGCGCCGCCACCTTCCCCGCGTCGCCGCCGTGCTTGGCACGGACGCCGAGGGCGGGTCCGAGCCGGACTCCACCCCCGGGCGCCACGTTCCCCAAGCCGAGCCGCCCCGCCTCCTATTTAAGCCGCCGCCCCCGCCGCCACACCACCACCCCGCCATCACCCGCCGCCGCCGTCGGAGCCCGAGCC
>NC_041385.1:259714548-259722741 GCF_002162155.2 Triticum dicoccoides | reverse complement strand
GCCACCCCGCAGCCCCGCCGCCCGTCGCCGAGCCCCGCCGTAGCCGCCGCCCCGCCGGACGAGCCTCGCAGGAGGTACCCGACCGGCCGCCGGTTTTTTTAAATAAACCCTTCGGTTTTTTTTTAAAACCCTAGATCGTTTTTTTTAATATATCGGTTTTATTCGTCGGTTTATTTATTTAGCGAACGTCCGTTCGTCCGTTCATTCTAAAGAACATGTTCACTGTTTAGTTTCTGTTAACGAACGTTCGTTCGTTTAGCAGTTCGTCGCTTTTCTTTTTATCGGATTTATTCCGCGATTATTCAGATCGCGATTTCTGATCTGATATTCAAACTTGTTTATCTTTTCGCTCGTTTGTCGGAATCAGGCGATTCAAGCGCCTGGAGTTTCATCTTGAAACCCTCTTTCCGAATAATCAACTCAAACAAGATTTTTCTTCTATAAAATTTGACTTAGATCCAGATTAGCAAAACGAAGTTGTTTCTTTTGCCGTTTGAGTTTTGTTGCTTTGTTTGATTTGATTCTTTTTGCAAACCGGAGTTCTTAAGTTGAACTCTCTGGTAAAACTCTTTTATTTGGAGTTCTACTTGTGCATCTTTGATTGTTACTTATGTATGCTATTGTTTGCTTGCGATAGAATTCCCGGAGTGCGAAGCGTGTTACTACGAGTCTCTAGGATACCCGGATCATCACCAAGGCAAGTAACACATTGATCATACTCTTTTCATACCCAATTTTTATGCATTAGTTTCAATCCTCAAACATTGCATGATTAGGATACTTTAACATGTGGGTATTGGGAAGTAGTTGCTGAGGTAGAACCTATTACCCTGTTTATTATCAAACCCTTGGGAGTTACTTCTACGTTATGCTTATATTGCCATGCTATGCTTGTAGACATGGATTGGGTTTGAGTGATATCCATGACAGATGTGAGATTGTTAATTAATGGTTTACTTAAGGTGGCAACTTTAATACACATCTGGGTGGATTGAGGCACCTGGGGTTACCAGTGATTGCCTGTTTTATTTTTGGAAATCCCGGGGTTACCGTGTGATTCTCCTATGGACCGCCACCCAGGCTCAAAGGGAACTGAGTCTATTCATGCTAGAAACTTCCGTGTGCAGCCGCAAGCTATTACGGGCTCTCGCATAGTTGAGTAAGTTGCGTGAAGCCCTCGAAGAGGTGGATCAGCAGGTAGTGGGTTTGTAGGTTTGGTATGGTCTGCCCGGAGTAGAGAGTTAATGCTTCTGAAAGACTGTGTCTCGGTCATCCGTCTCTCAAACACCATGCAGTGCGAGAATCGACGGAGGCGATCGAGTCTTGCGGGGAAAAGTGCGCAAACCTCTTCAGAGTGTACAATCTAATCATGGTTAGCCCTGTCCCCGGTTATGGACAATTCTGAGTATCTAGTACTTGAGTATTCGCATGTATCTCAACACTCTTAAATTAATATTGCTGGGTTGTTAAGTACTTTTAATTGGGATCATTGAGTTGGGGTTACCTTCTCAAATGATATTTCAACTACCATGATAGTTAAATTAAAATTGATTCCTTTGTAGTAGGGAAAAATTGGCTTTCCGCAAAACTGTAACCATAGAGCTTTCCACCAGCCAAATATGCATGTAGTAGTAGCATTATTCTGTTATTGCTCTTTGGTGTTACATTGCCAGCATATTCCATGTGCTGACCCGTTCTCGGGCTGCAACGTATTATGTTGCAGACTTTTCAGACGAGGAGTAAGGTTCGTAGGTCGTTGCCGTGCAGCTCAGCTATGCCGTTGGAGTTGATGGACTCACTTTATCTTCCAAGCCTTCCGCTATTATCGCATTAGATGGCCTTAAGCCATATTATTGTAATAAGTTCTCTTTTGAGACATTCGATGTAATAAGTGTGTGATTGCTACTCTGTTATAAATCCTTCGAAGTACTGTGTGGTGTCAGCATTACTGATCCAGGGATGACACCTGAGCACTGAGACTTGACCATCTGAGGTCGGGTCGCTACAAGATGGTATCAGAGCACACGTTGAGTGTAGGACACGACCACTAAGATAAAACATAGGTCACACTTCTCTTCTCATTTCTGACTCCTCTTCTCTTTCCACTCTTTAGGATGAAGGAGATGAAGACCAAGTTTGCACAACCGGATGAAGACACACCTTTTGGACGCCACTTGAAGGAAGTCACTACGTACTTGAATATTGGAATACCAAGCTTCATTGGGACGAACAACGCCACCCTACCGGAAGAAGAGCGATGGATGATTCAAGTACGAGTTCCAAGAAGGACGTTCTCGCCAAGTTCTAAACCCATAGAGTTTTTCTTTCGAAGCACCCACTTGGAGCCTTGGCAAGAGTATGGCAGCTCATATTACCATGGGACGCATTGGAGAGATCTACAACAAGGAACTTGAGGATACCACCTATCAAATATGTGGGCGCCGAGATGAACAATGGGAGATGATCAGCACCAGGAAGGATAGATCTATCGCAGCCTTTATCCAGGAGCAAAACCAGCACATTCGACGTCAGGAGAACCAGATGTGCGCAGACATGATCGAGTTGAAGAAGGCGAAGACCAGGATCATTGCGCTGGAGGAAGAACTTAAGTTCACACGCGATGGATATGAGGAGGAAATCAAGACCCTATTGGAGAAGAATGATGACCTAGTTGAGAAGATCGGAATTATCATGGGAGGACCAGTTCCGAAAGAAGACCTCATTCGTCTGGACAACTACATCATCATCGATGACACCGACTCGGATTCAAGTGATGATGATTACGAAGATGAAGCCAGAGCAGACATCATGGAGTCTTCCAGCGATCAAAATTTCTAGATGACCACCATATGATAATAGCATTTCCCCCATGTAACTAGTAGTAGTGAGCACTTTTGCGATAGTCTTAGACCGTTTTGTATGCCCTTGTTTTTTTGATTGAATGAATGCTTGTGTTTGGCTCATATACATATGGGTAGTGTTTCTCCCCTAGATCTCTTTCTATTCTAAATCTCTTCCATCTAAACCCATCAGATGCCTCCGAGGAGAGACCCCGAGTTTGTTTTCCCATCGGAGATCACCCAGTTGATCCAGCAGCAGAATGCCTTGATGCAGTTGTTAGTTCAGAACCAGGGCAGTGCCAATAACAACAATGCCAACAACAACAACCCGCCGCCAGTGGATAACCTCGCCCGTTTCTTAAGGTTACAGCCGCCGGTGTTCTCCAGTAGCATCAAGCCAATAGTTGCAGATGATTGGCTATGTCGTATTGGAAGGGAGTTAACCACCGCTGGATGCACAGATGCTGAGAAGGTGCGTTTTGCCGCACACCAACTGGATGGACCTGCAGCAGCATGGTGGGAGAATTTCACAGCCACCTATCCTATCGACACTGTCACATGGGCTCAGTTTCAGTAGGCTTTCCGCACTGCCCATGTCTCGACTGGAGCTATGCAGATGAAGAAGCATGAGTTTCGCAACCTACGCCAAGGGAATCATACTGTTGGCCAGTACGTGGATGAGTTTAGCAAGTTATCCCGTTATGCCCCTGATGATGTGGCCACAGATGCCGCGAAGCAGGAGAAGTTTATGGAAGGACTGAATGATGAGATGAGTATGCAGTTGATGGTAGCAACCTTCAACAACTACCAGGAGTTGGTAGATAAGGCCCTGATGATTGAAGGGAAGCAGCAGCAGATTGATAATCGTAAGAGGAAGTATGGACAAGGGAAATACAATTCAGGAGCTCACCAGAAGCCTCGCTTGACCCCGAACTCAGGAGGACTTGTCCATAACCATGGAAGTCATAACCATGCTGGAGGAGGATCGCATAACCATAATGGTGCGAAGAACGGGAATGGGAATGGAGCCAACAATAACCAGAACCGCTCTAACCCGTCTACACCCGCAAAGAGGGACTTAAGCCAAGTTGTTTGCTACAAGTGCGGGAAGACAGGGCACTATGCCAATGACTGCTTTGAAGGAAAGAATGGGAATGGAAACGGGAGCACAGGGAAGAAGCCCAATCCATTCAACAAAGGACAAGTGAACCACGTTAACGTGGAGGAGGTTGAAGAGCAGCCGGATGCGGTAATAGGTAAGTTTTTGGTTCAGTCATTTACCGCTATTGTTCTTTTCGATACTGGTGCATCGCATTCATACATATCAAGGGGATTTGTGGAAAAGTTTAAGTTACCAACCTGAACCCTTAGGACACCCCTCTTAGTGAGCTCGCCAGGATCAGAGTACATGGCTAGCAGATGGTGCACCCAGATACCCCTAATCATTGGCACACATGTATTCCCGTCTGACCTAATTATCTTGGAGTCACAAGGATTGGATGTGATATTAGGTATGGACTGGATGTCAAAGTATGGAGGAAGTATTGACTGTCCTAGTAAGTCAATTTACCTTACCACCCCGGAGGGAAAAAGGATTAAGTATGAATCTAGGCATGTGCCTAGGAGGTGCCAAGTAAACGCCCTCACGGGAGTTGTACAGGAGGAAGTACCTGTAGTAAAGGATTTTCCGGATGTTTCCCCCGAAGCGTTACCAGGTATGCCACCGGATAGAGACATTGAGTTTTTGATAGAGCTATTGCCAGGAACAGGACCGATATCTAAGAGACCCTATCGGATGCCAGCAAATGATCTGGAGGAAATTAAGAAGCAGATTAAGGAGTTGTTGGAGAAAGGTTACATTCGCAGAAGCTCGTCACCTTGGGGAGCCCCAGTACTTTTGGTGGAGAATAAGGATAAATCGCTAAGAATGGTTGTTGATTACCGAGCTCTAAATGAAGTAACGATAAAGAACAAGTATCCCTTACCAATGATCAATGATATATTTGATCAATTACAAGGAGCTAAGGTGTTTTCAAAGATTGATCTACGATCGGGATACCATCAGTTGAAGATCCGAGAACAGGATATACCCAAGACAGCGTTTACCACACGGTATGGATTATATGAGTATACGGTCATGTCATTTGGACTGACTAACGCCCCTGCCTATTTCATGAGTATGATGAACAAAGTGTTCATGGAGTATTTGGACAAGTTTGTTGTGGTATTCATTGATGATATTATGATATACTCGAAGAACGAAGAGGAGCACGCGGAACACTTGCGTTTGGTTCTCGAGAAACTCAGGGAACACCAGTTATACGCCAAATTTAGCAAGTGCGAGTTTTGGTTGAAGGAAGTTGGATTTCTTTGCCATGTTATATCCGGAGAGGGTATAGCAGTGGATCCCAGTAAGGTTCAGTCAGTCACTGAATGGTTGGCACCCACTTCAGTTGGCGAGATCCGCAGTTTTCTTGGACTGGCAGGATATTATCGGAGGTTCATTGAGGATTTTTCCAAGATTGCTAAACCAATGACTGAATTGTTAAAGAAGGATACTAAGTTCAAATGGACGGAGGAGTGCGAGACAAGTTTTCAAGAGCTGAAGGAGCGATTGACTACAGCCCCAGTGCTGACCTTGCCAGATATACATAAGGAGTTTCAAGTGTATCGTGACGCCTCTCGCTTGGGACTTGGATGTGTGCTTATGTAGGAAGGAAGAGTTGTTTCGTATGCCTCACGACAACTAAAGTTACACGAGTTGAACTATGCCACGCATGATTTGGAGTTAGCAGCCGTAGTGCATGCGTTAAAGACCTGGAGGCATTATGTTATTGGAAACCGTTGTGATGTGTACACAAATCATAAGAGCTTGAAATACATTTTCACACAGAAGGAGTTGAACCTCAGGCAGAGGAGATGGTTGGAACTTATAAAGGATTACGACATGAAGCTACACTATCATCCAGGAAAAGCCAATGTCGTAGCAGACGCTTTGAGCCGGAAGAGTTATGCTAATGTTCTTGTGAGCAAGGGAATGCCAAAGGAGTTAGCTGCAGAGATCATGGAACTTCGATTGGAGATTGTTCCAAGCGGTTTTCTTGCAACAATGGAAGTTCAGTCAACATTGTTGGACAAGATTCGAGAAGCTCAGAAGGAAGACAAAGCGATTGCTGAGATAAGAGAGAGGATGGGCGAAGGTAAAGCCAAAGGTTTTCGCGAGGATGAGCACGATACCTTGTGGTTTGACGACCGAATTTATGTGCCCAACAATTCGGAGATCAGGAAGTTGATACTTCAGGAGGCACATGACTCACCATACTCGATTCACCCCGGAAACACCAAGATGTATTTGGACTTGAAGGAACGTTTCTGGTGGACTGGAATGAAGAAGGATATTGCCGAGTATGTGGCCGTATGTGATGTATGTCAGAGAGTGGAAGCAGAACATCAGAAGCCAGCAGAACTGTTACAGCCTATGCCAATATCCGAATGGAAGTGGGACAAACTTGGTATGGACTTTATTACCGGATTACCCAGAACCAAGTCAGGATATGATTCTATATGGGTAGTTGTGGATCGATTGACTAAAGTAGCTCATTTCATCCCGATGAAAACAACCTATACAAGTGCAAAGTTGGCCAAGATATATATGACCAAGATCGTATGTTTACATGGAGTTCCGAGGAGCATCATATCAGATAGAGGAACCCAGTTTACTTCAAAGTTTTGGCATCAGCTACACCAGACTTTGGGAACCCGATTGGAGTTTAGTACAGCTTTTCACCCGCAGACAGATGGGCAGACAGAGAGAGTCAATCAGATTCTGGAGGACATGTTGAGAGCCTGTGCGCTAGATTATGGATCTAGTTGGGATGACAATTTGCCGTACGCAGAGTTTTCTTATAACAACAGCTACGAGGCCAGTTTGAAGATGGCACCATTCGAAGCTCTGTATGGACGTAGATGTAGAACACCATTGATGTGGGACGAGGTAGGAGACCGTCAGTTATTTGGACCAGATTTGATCAGGGAATCAGAGGAGAAGGTTAAACTGATCAGAGATAGACTAAAGATTGCTCAGTCCAGACAGAAGAGTTACGCAGATTCAAAACGCAAGGAAGTAATCTATGAAGTTGGAGATAGAGCTTATCTACGAGTATCACCCTTGAGGGGAGTAAAACGTTTTGGAGTTAAGGGAAAGTTAGCCCCGAGATTTGTAGGACCGTATCGTGTTTTGGAACGGATGGGAGAAGTTGCCTACAAGCTGGAGTTACCTGAAGGATTGTCAGGAGTTCACGATGTGTTTCACGTATCACAGCTGAAGAAGTGCCATGCTGAGATGGCCGATATACCATTGAATGATACAGTACCTTTGGAGGCGATTCAGCTGGATAATAATCTGACCTATGAGGAGAAGCCAGTAAAGATTCTTGAGTTTGATACTCGAGTCACTCGCAACAAGGTGATCAAGTTTTGCAAAGTTCAGTGGAGTCATCACACTGAGGAGGAAGCCACCTGGGAGCGAGAGGAGGATATTCGCAAGGACCATCCGCACCTATTTTCTAGCCAACCCGAATCTTGAGGGCGAGATTCATCTTAAGGGGGGTAGGTTTGTAACATCCCAAATTTCCAATTTGGCATGTTGTACATAGGTCATACATGCATATCATATTTTATTGCTTTTTCATTTGCAATCCTCGAAATCCTAAGCAACTCAAGGACCTTCGGAGAGAGTTGGGGATTTTCTAGTTTTCATATTTGAAATTTTATCAAATAGTGAAGACGAGGGTTTTGATTTTAATTATTTTCTCTCCGGAAAATATTTCATTTTAAAATATTAAATGAGGGGAGATAATATGACTTCCCCAAAATAATTGAAATATCGGAGGAAAAATGTTAAAATCATTTTTTGGGATTTTATTTGAGTTTATTCGGAATTTTATTTGCCCTAGAAAAATATTGCATGATTTAAAATTGCATTTTAGGGGCCAAGAAAAGTTCATCTTGTTCTAAATATTTTATTTAGACGGAGAAAACTTGTTTTGGAATTTTTAGAAATTTATTTATTTTTCTAGGAATTTTTCTTCAGCGGAATGTTTTAAAAAAAATAGCCCCGCGCCCGACTGGGCCGAAGGCCCAGCCGAGCAGGCCGGCCCAGCCCCGCGTCGCCGCCTTCCCCGCGTCGCCGCCGTGCTTGGCACGGACGCCGAGGGCGGGTCCGAGCCGGACTCCACCCCCGGGCGCCCCCTTCCCCAAGCCGAGCCGCCCCGCCTCCTATTTAACCCGCCGCCCCCGCCGCCACACCACCACCCCGCCACCACCACCCGCCGCCGCGGTCGGAGCCCGAGCC
>NC_041385.1:259613328-259714047 GCF_002162155.2 Triticum dicoccoides | reverse complement strand
AGCCCCGCCAGAGCCGCCGCCCCACCGGACGAGCCTCGCCGGAGGTACCAGACCCGCCGCCGGTTTTTTTTTAAATAAACCCTTCGGTTTTTTTTGAAAACCCTAGATCGTTTTTTTAATAGATCGGTTTTATTCGTCGGTTTATTTATTTAGCGAACGTCCGTTCGTCCGTTCGTTCTAACGAACGGGTTCACTGTTTAGTTTCTGTTAACGAACGTTCGTTCGTTTAGCAATTCGTCATTTTTCTTTTTATCGGATTTACTCCGCGATTATTCAGATTGTGATTTCTGATCTGATATTCAAACTTGTTTATCTTTTCGCTCGTTTATCGGAATTAGGCGATTCAAGCGCCTGGAGTTTCATTTTGAAACCCTCTTTCCGAATAATCAACTCAAAAAAGATTCTTCTTCTGTAAAATTTGACTTAGATCCAGATTAGCAAAACGAAGTTGTTTCTTTTTCCATTTGAGTTTTGTTGCTTTGTTTGATTTGATTCTTTTTGCAAACCGGAGTTCTTAAGTTGAACTCTCCGGTCAAACTCTTTTATTTGGAGTTCTACTTGTGCATCTTTGATTGTTGCTTATGTATGCTATTGTTTGCTTGCGATAGAATTCCCGGAGTGCGAAGCGTGTTACTACAAGTCTCTAGGATACCCGGATCGTCAGCAAGGCAAGTAACACATTGATCATACTCTTTTCATACCCAGTTTTTATGCATTAGTTTCAATCCTCAAACATTGCATGATTAGGATACTTTAACATGTGGGTATTGGGAAGTAGTTGCTGAGGTAGAACCTATTACCCTGTTTATTATCAAACCCTTGGGAGTTACTTCTATGTTATGTTTATATTGCCATGCTATGCTCGTAGACGTGGATTGGGTTTGAGTGATATCCATGACAGATGTGAGATTTTTAATTAATGGTTTACTTAAGGTGGCAACTTTAATACACATCTGGGTGGATTGAGGCACCTGGGGTTACCAGTGATTGCCTGTTTTATTTTTGGAAATCCCGGGGTTACCGTGTGATTCTCCTATGGACCGCCACCCAGGCTCAAAGGGAACTGAGTCTATTCATGCTAGAAACTTCCGTGTGCAGCCGCAAGCTATTATGGGCTCTAGCATAGTTGAGTAAGTTGCGTGAAGCTCTCGAAGAGGTGGATCAGCAGGTAGTGGGTTTGTAGGTTTGGTATGGTCTGCCCGGAGTAGAGAGTTAATGCTTCTGAAAGACTGTGTCTCGGTCATCCGTCTCTCAAACACCATGCAGTGCGAGAATCAACGGAGACGTTTGAGACATTCGATGTAATAAGTGTGTGATTGCTACTCTGTTATAAATCTTTCGAAGTACTATGTGGTGTCAGCATTACTGATCCAGGGATGACACCTGAGCACAGAGACTTGACCATCTGAGGTCGGGTCGCTACAGCTGGGCTGGCGGGGTGGGCTGCAGGGCGGCCGGGAAGTCCGGGTCGCCCACGGCCCGTAGGTCGGTTTGACTTTTTTTTAAATAATTCCGACGCGCAGAAAAACGATTAAAAGAAATACTAAACGAACTCCAAAAATCCTGAACTAAATTTTCCCTATCCTCTAAAAGTAAGGCGGACAAGGTGAACATTTATTTGGGCCTCTAATACAATTTTGAAAAACACATTTTTTCCTAATTCAAATAAAATAGCGACAAAACTCCGAATAAAATACTTATTTGATTTTAATATTTTCCCTTCAATATTTCTTTATTTTGGGGAAGTCATTTTATCCCCTCTCTTTTATCTTCATATTGAAATATTCGAAGAGAAAAATAATTAAAACCAAACAATCCTCTTTTCAGAATTTGAGAAAACTCAAATATGAAAATAACGAAACCCCTAACTCTCTCCGTGGGTCCTTGATTTGCGTAGAATTTCTAGGATCAACCAAAAAGGCAATAAAATATAATATGCAATGATGATCTAATGTATAACATTCCAAATTTCCAAATTGGAAATTTGGGATGTTACAAATCTACCCCCCTTAAGATGAATCTCGCCCTCGAGATTTGGGTTGGCTAGAAAATAGGTGCGGGTGATCCTTCTATAGGTCTTCCTCTCGTTCCCAGGTGGCTTCATCCTCGGTATGGTGGCTCCACTGAACTTTGCAGAACTTGATAACCTTGTTGCGTGTGACTCGGCTGGCAAACTCGATAATCTTCACTGGTTTCTCTTCGTAGGTCAAATTGCTATCCAATTGAATCGCTTCTAGTGGCATTGTATCTCTTAGAGGAATATCTGCCATCTCTGCATGGCAGTTCTTCAACTGGGAAACATGAAACACATCATGAACTC
This sequence comes from Triticum dicoccoides, assembly GCF_002162155.2. Lineage (NCBI taxonomy): Eukaryota > Viridiplantae > Streptophyta > Magnoliopsida > Poales > Poaceae > Triticum > Triticum dicoccoides. The sequence goes on along the minus strand of NC_041385.1, from coordinate 259,711,727 downwards.
CTGACAATCTTTCTGGCAATTCCAACTTGTAAGCAACTTCTCCCATGCGCTCCAATACTCTGTATGGTCCCACAAAACGTGGTGTTAACTTTCCCTTAACTGCAAAACACTTAACTCCTCGTAGTGGGGACACACAAAGATAAACTCTGTCTCTGACTTCGTAAACTGTCTCCTTCCGTCTAGAATCCACATAGCTCTTCTGCCTAGACTGGGCTACCATGAGCCTATCGCGAATCAGCTTAACCTTCTCTTCAGACTCTTTAATCAAATCTGGTCAAAACAACTGACGATCTCCAACTACATCCCATAGCAACGGTGTCCTGCACCTCCTTCCATCCAAAGCTTCGAAAGGGGCCATCTTCAAACTGGCTTGATAACTGTTATTGTAAGAGAACTCTGCATATGGCAAATTGTCGTCCCAACTAGATCCATAATCTAGCGCATAAGCTCTCAACATGTCTTCCAGAATCTGATTGACTCTCTCGGTTTGTCCATCTGTCTGTGGATGAAAGTATGTACTAAACTCCAGCCTGCTACCCAAAGTCTCATGCAACTGATTCCAAAACTTTGAGGTAAACTGGGTTCCTCTATCTGATACAATGGTCCTCGGAACTCCATGCAGACATATGATCCTGGTCATGTATATCTTGGCTAACTTAGCACTGGTGTAAGTGGTCTTTACTGGGATGAAATGAGCTACCTTCGTCAAACGATCGACTAAAACCCATATCGAGTCATAGCCTGAACGAGTCCTGGGAAATCCCATGATAGAATCCATGCCTAGCTTATCCCACTTCCATTCGGGTATCGGCAATGGCTGTAGCAATCCTGCTGGCTTCTGATGCTCTGCCTTCACTCTCTAACATACATCACAAACTGCTACATACTCCGCAATATCCTTCTTCATTCCTGTCCACCAGAAATTGTCCTTCAAATCTAGATACATCTTGGTATTTCCAGGGTGAATCGAATACGGTGAATCATGGGCCTCCTGCAGAATCCACTTCCTGATCTCCGGGTCATTAGGCACATATACGCGATCCCCAAACCATAAGGTATTGTGCTCATCCTCACGAAATCCTTTAGCCTTTCCTTTTCTCATTCTTTCCTTTATCTCAGCAATCCCTGTGTCCGTCTTTTGAGATTCTCTGATCTTATCCATCAAAGTAGACTAAATTTCCAATGCTGCTACATAGCCTCTCGGAACTATTTCCAAACATAGCTCGCAAAGATCCTTTGCTAACTCCTTGGGTAATCCCCCGGTCATGAGCATATTGACATGACTCTTACGACTCAACGCATCTGCTACTATGTTAGCCTTTCCGGGATGATAGTGCAACCTCATATCATAATCCTTAATGAGCTCCAACCATCTCCTCTGCCTGAGATTTAACTCCTTCTGCGTGAAGATATACTTCAAACTCTTGTGATCCGTGTACACCTCACAATGGTTTCCGATGAGAAAATGTCTCCATGTTTTCAAAGCATGCACTACGGCTGCTAACTCCAAATCGTGTGTAGCCTAATTCAACTCATGGGTCTAAGCTGTCATGAGGCATATGAAACAACTCTTCCCTCCTGCATAAGTACTGCTCCAAGTCCTCGACAAGAAGAGTCGCAATACACTTGATAATCCTTGCGTTGATCTAGAAGTATCAACACTGGAGCTGTAACCAAACGTTTCTTCAACTCCTGAAAACTGGCTTCACATTCCTCTGTCCATTTGAACTTGGTGTCCTTCTTCAACAACTCCGTCATGGGCTTTGCAATCTTTGAGAAATTCTCAATGAACCTCCGGTAGTATCCTGCGAGTCCAAGAAAACTCCGGATCTCTCCAACTAACGTGGGTGCTTCCTAATTTGTCACAGTAACAACCTTGGTGGGGTCTACTTCTATTCCTTCTCTGGATATAACATGTCCGAGGAATCCAACTTCCTTCAACCAAAACTCACACTTGCTGAACTTGGCATACAACTGATGTTCTCTGAGCTTCCCAAGTACCAAACACAAATGCTCCTTATGCTCTTCTTCATTTTTTGAGTAGACTAGAATATCATCAATGAACACCACGACGAACTTATCCTAAAACTCCATAAACACCTTGTTCATCATGTTCATGAAATAGGCAGGCGCGTTAGTCAGTCCAAATGACATAACGGTATACTCATATAGCCCGTACCTTGTGGTAAAAGCTATCTTAGGTATATCCTGCTCTCGAATCTTCAGCTGATGATAACCTGATCGAAGATCAATCTTGGAAAATACTTTAGCTCCTTGTAACTGGTCAAACAAATCATTGATCATCGACAGTGGGTACTTGTTCTTGATCGTCACTTCATTCAATCCACGATAATCAACAACCATCCTCAACGATCCATCCTTCTTCTCCACTAGAAGCACTGGTGATCCCCAAGGTGACGAACTTGGGCGAATATAGCCTTTATCCAGTAACTCCTTAATCTGCTTCTTAATTTCTTCCAAATCCTTTGCGGGCATCCGATACGGTCTCTTAGATATTGGCCCTGTGCCTGGCAAAAGGTTAATCAAAAACTCAATGTCTCTATCTGGTGGCATGCCTGGCAACTCCTTTGAAAATACATCAAGGAAATCCTTCACCACTGGTACTTCCTCCTGTACAACTCCTGATAAGGAATTCACTTGAGTCCTCTTCGGCATATGCTGAGATACATACTTGATCCTTCTTCCTTCTGGGTTGGTGAGCAAAATCGACTTACTGGCGCAGTCAATGTTCCCTCCATACTTCGATAACCAATCCATGTCTAATATTACATCCAGTCCTTGTGATTCCAATACTATTAGGTCTGAGGGGAACACGTAGTTACCAATCCTTAATGGTAACCGATCACACCATAGGCTAGCCATATACTCTGCTCCTGGTGAGGTTACTAACATGGGTGACCTAAGGGCTTGGGTTGGCAGGATAAACTTATCCACAAATCCCCTTGATATGTATGAATGCGATGCACCAGTATCAAAAAGAACGATTGCAGTAAATGACTTAACCAAAAACTTACCTATTACTGCATCTGGTTGTGCTTCAACCTCCTCCACGCTAACGTGGTTCACTTGCCCCCTGTTGAAAGGGTTGGGCTTCTTCGCAGAGCTTCCATTGCCATTTCCATTCTTTGCTTCAGAACATTCCGTAGCGTAATGTCCATTCTTCCCGCACTTGAAACAAGTAATGTGACTTAGATCCTTCTTGGCGGGCGTTGCTGGGTTGGAACGGTTCTGGCCGTTGCTTCCTCCATTTCCATTCCCATTCTTGGGGCCACTATGGTTATGTGAACTCCCTCCATTGAAATTATGGCCTCCATGGTTAGGGTGAATGTGTCCTCCCGTGTTCGGGGTAAAACGGGCCTCTGCTGAGCTCCTGAATTGTACTTCCCTTGTCCATACTTCCTCTTGCGGTTGTCAATCTGCTGCTGCTTCCCTTCGAGCTCTATCTACCAACTCTTGGTAGTTGTTGAAGGTTACTGAAGGAAATATGCCCTAGAGGCAATAATAAAGTTATTATTTATTTCCTTATTTCATGATAAATGTTTATTATTCATGCTAGAATTGTATTAACCGGAAACATAATACATGTGTGAATACATAGACAAACATAGTGTCACTAGTATGCCTCTACTTGACTAGCTCATTAATCAAAGATGGTTAAGTTTCCTAACCATAGACATGAGTTATCATTTGATTAACGGGATCACATCATTAGGAGAATGATGTGATTGACTTGACCCATTCTGTTAGCTTAGCACTTGATCGTTTAGTATGTTGCTATTGCTTTCTTCATGACTTATACATGTTCCTACAACTATGAGATTATGCAACTCCCGTTTACCGGATGAACACTTTGTGTGCTACCAAACGTCACAACGTAACTGGGTGATTATAAAGGAGCTCTACAGGTGTCTCCGAAGGTACATGTTGGGTTGGCGTATTTCGAGATTAGCATTTGTCACTCCGATTGTCGGAGAGGTATCTCTGGGCCCTCTCGGTAATGCACATCACTATAAGCCTTGCAAGCAATGTGACTAATGAGTTAGTTGCGGGATGATGCATTACGTAACGAGTAAAGAGACTTGTCGGTAACGAGATTGAACTAGGTATTGAGATACCGACGATCGAATCTCGGGCAAGTAACATACCGATGACAAAGGGAACAACGTATGTTGTTATGCGGTTTGACCGATAAAAGATCTTCGTAGAATATGTGGGAGCCAATATGAGCATCCAGGTTCCGCTATTGGTTATTGGCCGGAAACGTGTTTCGGTTATGTCTACATAGTTCTCGAACCCGTAGGGTCCGCATGCTTAAGGTTTCGATGACAGTTTTATTATGAGTTTATGAGTTTTGATGTACCGAAGGAGTTGGGAGTCCCGGATGAGATCGGGTACATGACGAGGAGTCTCGAAAGGGTCGAGACGTAAAGATCGATATATTGGACGACTATATTCGGACTTCGGAAAGGTTCCGAGTGATTCGGGTATTTTTCGGAGTACCGGAGAGTTACGGGAATTCGCCGGGGAGTATATGGGCCTTATTGGGCCATACGGGAATAGAGGAGAGAGGCCAAAAGGAAGGACGCCTGCGCCCCCCTCTGGTCCGAATTGGACAAGGGGTGCAGCCCCCTTTTCCTTCTCCCTCTCCTCCTTTTTCCTTCTCTCCTACTCCAACAAGGAAGGAAGGAGTCCTACTCCCGGCGGGAGTAGGACTCCCCATGGCGCGCCCCCTCCTTGGTCGGCCACCCCCTCCCCCTTGCTCCTTTATATACGGGGGCAGGGGGCACCTCTAGACACACAAGTTGATCTTCGTGATCGTTCCTTAGCCGTGTGCGGTGCCCCCCTCCACCATATTCTACCTCGGTCATATCGTTGCGGTGCTTAGGCGAAGCCCTGTGTCGGTAGAACATCATCATCGGCACCACGCCGTCGTGCTGATGGAACTCATCCCCGACACCCTGCTGGATTGGAGTCCGGGGATCGTCATCGAGCTGAATGTGTGCTGAACTCGGAGGTGCCGTACGTTCGGTACTTGGATCGGTCGGATCGTGAAGACGTACGACTACATCAACCGCATTCTTTATAATGCTTCCGCTTTCAGTCTACGAGGGTACGTGGACAACACTCTCCCCTCTCGTTGCTATGCATCACCATGATCTTGCGTGTGCGTAGGAAATTTTTTGAAATTACTACGTTCCCCAACAGTGGCATCCGAGCCTGGTTTTATGGGTAGATGTTATATGCACGAGTAGAATACAAGTGAGTTGTGGGCGATACAAGTCATACTGCTTACCAGCATGTCATACTTTGGTTCGGCGGTATTGTTGGATGAAGCGGCCTGGACCAACATTACGCGTACGCTTACGCGAAACTGGTTTTACCGCCGTGCTTTGCACACAGGTGACTAGCGGGTGTCAGTTTCTCCAACTTTAGTTGAACCGAGTGTGGCTATGCCCGGTCCTTGCGAAGGTTAAAACAGCACTAACTTGACGAAATATCGTTGTGGTTTTGATGCGTAGGTAAGAACGGTTCTTGCTCGGCCCGTAGCAGCCACGTAAAACTTGCAACAACAAAGTAGAGGATGTCTAACTTGTTTTTGCAGGGCTTGTTGTGATGTGATATGGTCAAGACGTGATGAGATATAAATTGTTGGATGAGATGATCATGTTTTTGTTGAAGTTATCGGCAACTGGCAGAAGCCTTATGGTTGTCTCTTTATTGCATAAGATGCAAGCGCCAAATAATTGCTTTACTTTATCGCTATGCGATAGCAATAGTTGCAAGAGCAATAGTTGGCGAGACGACCATGTGACGACACATTGATATAGATCAAGATGATGGAGATCATGGTGTCGTGCCGGTGACGATAGAGATCATGACAGTACTTTGGAGATGGAGAACAAAGGCGCAAGATGATCATGGCCATATCATGTCACATATTTTGATTGCATATGATGTTTATCTTTTATACATCTTATTTTGCTTAGTTTGACGGTAGCATTTTAAGATGATCTCTCACTAATTATCAAGAAGTGTTCTCCCTGAGTATGCACCGCCGCGAAAGTTCTTCGTGCTGAGACACCACGTGATGATCGGGTGTGATAGGCTCTACGTTCAAATACAACGGGTGCAAAACAGTTGCACACCCGGAATACTCAAGTTAAACTTGACGAGCCTAGCATATACAGATATGGCCTCGGAACACGGAGACCGAAAGGTCGAACATGAATCATATAGTAGATATGATCAACATAGTGGTGTTCACCATTGAAACTACTCCATCTCACGTGATGATCGGACATGGTTTAGTTGATTTGGATCACGTGATCACTTAGATGACTAGAGAGATGTCTGTCTAAGTGGGAGTTCTTTAGTAATATGATTAATTGAACTTAAATTTATCATGAACTTAGTCCTGATAGTATTTTGCAAATTATGTTGTAGATCAATAGCTCGCGTTATTGCTTCCCTATGTTTATTTTGATATGTTCCTAGAGAAAAATATGTTGAAAGATGTTAGTAGCAATGATGCGGATTGGATCCGTGATCTGAGGTTTATCCTCATTGCTGCGCAGAAGAATTATGTTCTTAATGCACCGCTAGGTGGCAGACCTATTGCAGGAGCAGATGCAGACGTTATGAATGTTTGGCTAGCTCAATATGATGACTACTTGATAGTTTAGTGCACCATGCTTAACGGCTTAGAATCGGGACTTCAAAGACGTTTTGAACGTCATGGACCATATGAGATGTTCCAAGAGTTGAAGTTAATATTTCAAGCAAATACCCGAGTTGAGAGATATGAAGTCTCCAACAAGTTCTATAGCTAAAAGATGGAGGAGAATCGCTCAACTAGTGAGCATGTGCTCAGATTGTCTGGGTATTTCAATCGCTTGAATCAAGTGGGAGTTAATCTTCCAGATAAGATAGTGATTGACAGAATTCTCTAGTCACCATCAGTAAGTTACTAGAACTTCGTGATGAACTATAGTATGCAAGGGATGATGAAAATGATTCCCGAGCTCTTCGTGATGTTAAAATTGACGAAGGTAGAAATCAAGAAAGAGCATCAAGTGTTGATGATTGACAAGACCACTAGTTTCAAGAAAAGGGCAAAGGGAAAGAAAGGGAAACTTCAAGTAGAATGGCAAACAAGTTGTCACTCCTGTGAAGAAGACCAAAGCTGGACCAAAGCCTGAAACTGAGTGCTTACACTGCAAAGGAAATGGTCACTGGAAGCAGAAATGCCCTGAATATTTGGTAGATAAGAAGGATGGCAAAGTGAACAAGGGTATATTTGATATACAGGTTATTGATGTGTGCCTTACTAGTGTTTATAGTAGCCCCTGAGTATTTGATACTTGTTCGGTTGCTAAGATTAGTAACTCGAAACAGGAGTTACAGAATAAACAGAGACTAGTTGAAAGGGAAGTGACAATGAGTGTTGGAAGTAGTTCCAAGATTCATATGATCCTCATCGCACACTCCCTACACTTTCGGGATTAGTGTTAAACCTAAATAAATGTTATTTGGCATTTGCGTTGAGCATGAGTATGATTTGATCATGTTTATTGCAATACGGTTATTCATTTAAAGTCAGAGAATAGTTGTTCTGTCTACATGAATAAAACCTTCGAATGGTCCTACACCCAATGAAAATAGTTTGTTGGATCTCGATCGTAGTGATACACATATTCATAATATTGATGCCAAAAGATGCAAAGTTAATAATGATAGTGCAACTTATTTGTGGCACTGCCGTTTGGGTCATATCGGTGTAAAGCGCATGAAGAAACTCCATAAAGATGGATTTTCGGAATCACTTGGTTATGAATCATTTGATGCTTGCGAACCGTGCCTTTTGGGCAAGATGACTAAAACTCCGTTCTCCGGAACAATGGAACGAGCTACTAACTTGTTGGAAATAATACATACCGATGTATGCGGTCCAATGAGTGTTGATGCTCGTGGCAGGGTATCATTATTTTCTAACCTTCACAGATGATTTGAGCAGATATGCGTATATCTACTTAATGAAGCACAAGTCTGAAACATTTGAAAAGTTCAAAGAATTTCAGAGTGAAGTAGAGAATCATCGTAACAAGAAAATAGAAGTTTCTACAATCTGATCGTAGAGAAGAATATTTGAGTTACGAGTTTGGCCTTCATTTTAAACAATGTGGAATAGTTTCACAGCTCATGCCACATGGAATACCACAGCGTAATGGTGTGTCCGAACGTCGTAACCGCACTTTATTGGATATGGTGCGATCTATGATGTATCTTACCGATTTACCACTATCATTTTGGGGTTATGCATTAGAGATAGCTGCATTCACTTTAAATAGGGCACCATCTAAATCCGTTGAAGACGACACTGTTTGAACTATGGTTTAGCAGTAAACCTAAGCTGTCGTTTCTTAAAGTTTGGAGTTGCGATGCTTATGTGAAATAGGTTTCAACCTGATAAGCTCGAACCCAAATCGGAGAAGTGCGTCTTCATAGAATACCCAAAGGAAACTGTTGGGTACACCTTTTATCATAGATCCGAAGGCAAAACATTCGTTGCTAAGAATGGATCCTTTCTAGAGAAGGAGTTTCTCTCGAAAGAAGTGAGTGGGAGGAAAGTAGAGCTTGATAAGGTAATTTGTACCTTCTCCCGAATTGGAAAGTAGTTCATCACAGAAATCAGTTCCAGTGATTCCTACACCAATTAGTGAGGAAGCTAATGATGATGATCATGAAACTTCAGATCAAGTTACTACATAAACTCGTAGGTCTTCCAGAGTACGGTCCGCACCAGAGTGGTACGGTAATCCTGTTCTGAAAGTCATGTTACTAGACCATGATAAACCTACGAACTATGAGGAAGCGATGATGAGCCCAGATTCCGCGAAATGGCTTGAGGCCATGAAATCTGAGATGGGATCCATGTATGAGAACAAAGTGTGGACTTTGGTGGAGTTGCCCGATGATCGGCAAGCCATATTGTATAAATGGATCTTCAAGAGGAAGACAGACGCTGATAGTAGTGTTACTATCTACAAAGCTCGACTTGTCGCAAAAAGGTTATCGACAAGTTCAAGGTGTCAACTACAATGAGATTTTCTCAACTGTAGCGATGCTTAAGTCTGTCCGAATCATGTTAGCAATTGCCACATTTTATGAAATCTGGCAAATGGATGTCAAAACTGCATTCCTTAATGGTTTTCTTAAAGAAGAGTTGTATATGATGCAACCAAAAGGTTTTGTCAATCCTAAAGGTGCTAACAAAATGTGCAAGCTCCAGCGATCCATCTATGGACTGGTGCAAGCATCTCAGAGTTGGAAGATACGCTTTGATAAGTTGATCAAAGCATATAGTTTTATACACACTTGCGGTGAAGCCTGTATTTACAATAAAGTGAGTGGGAGCACTACCTCCTTTCTGATAAATATATGTGAGTAACATATTGTTGATCAGAAATGATGTAGAATTTTTCTGGAAAGCATAAAGGAGTATTTGAAAGGAGTTCTTTGAAAGAAAGACCTCAGTAAAGCTACTTACATATTGAGCATCAAAATCTATTGAGATAGATCAAGACGCTTGATAAGTTTTTCAATAAGTACATACCTTGTCAAGATTTTGAAGTAGTTCAAAATGGAACAGTCAAAGAAAGAGTTTTTGCCTGTGTTGCAAAGGTGTGAAATTGAGTAAGACTCAAATCCCGACCACGGCAGAAAATAGAAAAGAAAATGAAAGTCATTCCCTATGCCTCAGTCATAGGTTCTATAAAGTATGCTATGCTATGTACCAAACCTATTATATACCTTGTTCTGAATTTGGTAAGGGAATACAATAGTGATCTAGGAGTAGACCACTAGACATTGGTCAAGAATATCCTTAGTGAGGACTAAGGAAATATTTCTCGATTATGGAGGTGATAAAAGAGCCCGTCGTAAAGAGTTACATCGGTGCAAGTTTTTACACCGATCCAGATGACTCTAAGTCTCAATATGGATACATATTGAAAGTGGGAGCAATTAGCTAGAGTAGCTCCGTACAGAGCATTGTAGACATAGAATATTTGCAAAATACATACGGCTCTGAATGTGACAGACCCGTTGACTAAGCTTCTCCCACGAGCAAAACATGATCACACCTTAGGACTCTTTGGGTGTTAATCACATAGCGATGTGAACTAGATTATTGACTCTAGTAAACTCTTTGGGTGTTGGTCACATGACGATGTGAACTATGGGTGTTAATCATATACAGATATGAATATTGGTGTTAAATCACATGGCGATGTGAACTAGATTATTGACTCTAGTGCAAGTGGGAGACTGAAGGAAATATGCCCTAGAGGCAATAATAAAGTTATTATTTATTTCCTTATTTCATGATAAATGTTTATTATTCATGCTAGAATTGTATTAACCAGAAACATAATACATGTGTGAATACATAGGCAAACATAGTGTCACTAGTATGCCTCTACTTGACTATCTCATTAATTAAAGATGGTTAAGTTTCCTAACCATAGACATGAGTTATCATTTGATTAACGGGATCACATCATTAGGAGAATGATGTGATTGACTAGACCCATTCTGTTAGCTTAGCACTTGATTGTTTAGTATGTTGCTATTGCTTTCTTCATGACTTATACATGTTCCTACAACTATGAGATTATGCAACTCCCGTTTACCGGAGGAACACTTTGTGTGTTACCAAACGTCACAACGTAACTGGGTGATTATAAAGGATCTCTACAGGTGTCTCCGAAGGTACATGTTGGGTTGGCGTATTTCGAGATTAGGATTTGTCACTCCGATTGTCGGAGAGGTATCTCTGGGCCCTCTCGGTAATGCACATCACTATAAGCCTTGCAAGCAATGTGACTAATGAGTTAGTTGAGGGATGATGCATTACGTAACGAGTAAAGAGACTTGCCGGTAATGAGATTGAACTAGGTATTGAGATACCGACGATCGAATCTCGAGCAAGTAACATACCGATGACAAAGGGAACAACGTATGTTGTTATGCGGTTTGACCGATAAAAGATCTTCGTAGAATATGTGGGAGCCAATATGAGCATCCAGGTTCCACTATTGGTTATTGGCCGGAAACGTGTTTCGGTTATGTCTACATAGTTCTCGAACCCGTAGGGTCCCCACGCTTAAGGTTTCGATGACAGTTTTATATGAGTTTATGAGTTTTGATCTACCGAAGGAGTTCGGAGTCCCGGATGAGATCAGGGACATGACGAGGAGTCTCGAAAGGGTCGAGACGTAAAGATCGATATATTGGACGACTATATTCGGACTTCAGAAAGGTTCCGAGTGATTCGGGTATTTTTCGGAGTACCGAAGAGTTACGGGAGTTCGCCTGGGAGTATATGGGTCTTATTGGGCCATACGGGAATAGAGGAGAAAGGCCAAAAGGAAGGAGGCCTACGCCCCCCTCTGGTCCGAATTGGACAAGGTGTGCAGCCCCCTTTTCCTTCTCCCTCTCCTCCTCTTTCCTTCTCTCCTACTCCAACAAGGAAGGAGGGAGTCCTACTCCCGGTGGGAGTAGGACTCCCGATGGCGCGCCCCCTCCTAGGCCGGCCACCCCCTCCCCCCTTGCTCCTTAACATACGGGGGTAGGGGGCACCTCTAGACACACAAGTTGATCTTCGTGATCGTTCCTTAGCCGTGTGCGGTGCCCCCCTCCACCATATTCCACCTCGGTCATATCGTTGCGGTGCTTAGGCAAAGCCCTGCATCGGTAGAACATCATCATCGTCACCACGCCATCGTGCTGACGGAACTCATCCCCGACACCCTGCTGGATCGGAGACTGGGGATCGTCATCGAGCTGAACGTGTGCTGAACTCGGAGGTGCCGTACGTTCGGTACATGGATCGGTCGGATCGTGAAGACGTACGACTACATCAACCGCGTTGTTATAACGCTTCCGCTTTCGGTCTACGAGGGTACGTGGACAACACTCTCCCCTCTCGTTGCTATGCATCACCATGATCTTGCGTGTGCGTAGGAATTTTTTTTAAATTACTACGTTCCCCAACAGTTGCCACCATCAACTGCATGCTCAGCTCATCATTCAGTCCTTCCAGAAACTTCTCCTGCTTAGCGGCATCTGTAGCGATGTCATCTGGGGCGTAACGTGCTAACTTACTAAAATCATCCACATACTGGCCCACTGTGCGTCCTCCTTGGTGCAAGTTGCGAAACTCGCGCTTCTTCATGGGCATAGCTCATGCTAAAAGATGGGCAGTGCGAAAAGCCTGCTGAAACTGGTCCCATGTGACAGTGTTGATGGGGTAAGTGGCTGTGAAATTCTCCCACCATGATGCTGCGGGTCCATCAAGCTGATGTGCGGTAAAACGCACTCTCTCCGCATATATGCATCCTGCAGTGGTCAACTCCCTTCCAATCTTGCGGAGCCAATCATCTGCAACAATCGGCTCGGTGCTACTAGAGAACACCGGCGGATTCAGCCTTACAAAACAGGCTAAGTGATCAACAGGTGGTGGTGGTGGTGGGTTGTTGTTGTTGTTGTTGTTCCCCTGGTTCTGATTCTAGACTAGTAGCTACATCAGGGTATTCTGCTGCTGGATCAACTAAGTGAGCTCCGGCGGGAAAGCAAATCCATTGTCACGTCTCGGAGGCATCTGATGGGTTTAGAAAAGATGAGAAAATAGAATAGAATGAGGTATAGAGGGAAAAACACTACCCATATGCACATGAGACAAACACAAACATATCACTTCAATCAATTCAAACGAGAGCATACAAGCGGTCTAACTATTGTTACAAAAGTTCTCGGACTATACTATATACATGGGGGAATACTACTACTGATATGGTAGTCGACTAGAAATTTTAATCGGTGGAAGACTCCATGATATCTGCTCCAGCTTCATCAACATAATCATCATCGCTATCGTCGGGGTCTGAGTCGGTGTCGTCGATGATGATGTAGTTCTCCGGACAAGTGGAATCGTTGTCTTCTCCTCCTGGCGCGGGGTCTCCCGTGAATACTCCTAGCTTCCTTGTTAGGTCGTCATTCTTCTCCACAGTATCGTCATTTCTTCCTCATATCCATCGTGTGTAGACTTGAGTTCATCCTCCAGCTCCGTGATCCTGGTCATTGCCTTCTTCAGATCTATCATGCCTGCACACATCTGGTTCTCCTGGCGACGAATGTGCTGGTTTAACTCCTGGATGAAAGCTGCAATGGACCTATCCCTCCTGGTGCTGATCATCTCCCATTGCTCATCTCGGCGCCCACAAATCTGGTAGATAGTATCCTTGAGATCCTTGTGGTAAACTTCTCCAATGCGTCCCATGGTGATGTGGACTGCCATGCTCTTTCCTAGACTCCAGGTTGGTGCATCAAAGGAAAACTCTATGGGCTCAGTGACTGGCATGAACGTCCTTCCTGGAACTTGAAGTCGAATCATCCAACGCTCATCTTCTGGTAAAGTGGCGATGTAGGTCCCGATGAAGCTTGGTATTCCAATATTCAGGTATCTAGTAACTTCCTTCAAGTGTTGTCCGAAAGGAGTGTCTTCATCCGGTTGCGTGAACTTGTTCCTTGCATCCGCCATCCTATAGAGTAGAAAAGGGAGAGGAGTCAGAAATGAGAAGAGAGGAGTGACCTATGGTTTTAGCTTAGTGGTCGTGTCCTATAGTCAGCGTCTGCTCTTATACCATCTTGTAGCGACCAGACCTCAAACAGTCTGATCTCTGTGCATCAGTGTCATCCCTGGATCGGTAATGCTGACACACACAGTACTTGAGGATTTATAACAGAGTTTCAATCACACACTTATTACATCGAATGTCTCAAAAGAGAACTTATTACAATAATATGGCTTGAGGCCATCTAAAAACGATACAGCGGAAGGCTTGGAAGATAAAGTGAGTCCATCAACTCCAAGGGCATAGCTGAGTGAAAGACAACAACCTATGGCACCTTACTCGTTGTCTGAAAAGTCTGCAACATGAAACGTTGCAGCCCGGAACGGGTCAGCACATGGAATATGCTGGCAATGTAACACATAGAGTAATGAATAGAATAATTGCTATCACTACATGCATATATGGCTGGTGGAAAGCTCTATGGTTACAGGTTTGCATAAAGCCAATTTTTCCCTACAACAAAGGAATATATTTTATTTAACTATCATGGTGGTTGTTAGGCATTGAGAAAGTTCCTCCAACTCAATCCCAATTAAACATCATCATTAAACCCAATCAAATTAAATTTAGAGTGATGAGATCAACATGATAATCCAAGAACCGGAGACTCAAGATGGCCATAACCAGAGACACAGCTAACCATAATTAGTTTGTACACTCTGCAGAGGTTTGCGCACTTTTCCCCACAAGACTCGAATACATCCATGGTCGGAGAATCGAGACACAGTCTTTCTGAAGCATTAACTCTCTACTCTCGATAGACAGTACCACCTACAACCCACTACATCTGCTAGTCTACGTCTTCAAGAGCTTCACGCAACTTACTCAACTATGCTAGAGCCCATATTGGCTTGTGGCTGCACACGTAAGTTTCTAGCATGAATAATCTTATGATCCCTTTGAGCCTGGGTGGCGGACCGTAGGATGATCACACGGGTACTCCGGGATATCCTAGGACAACACTGGATTCTCCAGGTGCCCTGACAACCACTGGGTACTCTAGGGTGCCTCAAGCAATCCACCCAGATGTGTATTTAAGTAGCCACCTTAAGTTAACCATTGAGTAACAATACTCACATCTGTCATGGATACACTCACCCAAACCACGTCTACAAGCATAGCATAGCAATATAAGCAAATCGTAGACGTAACTCCCAAAGGTTTGACAATAAACAGGGCAATAGGTTCTACCTCATCATCTACTTCCCAAAACCCACATGTTAATCAGATCCTAACCATGCAATGTTTGAGGGTTGAACTAATGCAATAAAAACTGGGTATTAAAGAAGTATGATCAAAGTGTTACTTGCCTTGCTGATGATCCGCAAAACCTAGAGACTCGTAGTAGCACGCTTCGCACTCCGGGTACTCTATCGCAAACAATTAAAGCATATAACAAGCACTCAACTAGAAGCCCGGGTAAAACTCAAATAAGAAGAGATCTAACCAGAAAGTTCAACTTAAGAATTCCGGTTTACAAAAAGAATCAAATCAAACGAAGCAACGAAACTCAAACTGCGAAAGAAACAAGATCCGTTTACTAATCTGGACTTAAGTCAATTTTTCAGTACCAAAATCGTATTCAAGCTGATTAAACAGAAAGAGGACTTCGGACGAAGATCTAGGCGCTTCAATCGCCTGATTCCGATAAACGAGCGAAAAGATAAACTAAAACGAAGATCGGGACAGAAATCGCGATCGAAAATAATCGCGGAAAAACCCTGGAAAAAGAAAATCTGACGAACAGGCTAACGAACGAATTGTTCGTTGTCTGCGGCTAACGGGTGAACACCATTCATTAAAACGAACGTACGGATGAACGTCCGCTATTTAACTAAACCGGGAAAACCGAACCGATCTAAATAAAAAACGAATCTAGCTTTTCGAAATAAAACCAATCATTTTTTTTAAATAAAAAACCGGCGGCTACCTCGGCGAACGTGGTCGGCGACGGGACGGCGGCGGGTCCGGCGATCAGTGGCGGCGGCGATGGGCAGCGGGGCGACGGCGGCAAGCCGCTGTGGCGGCGACAGCAAGCGACGGGGGTGAGGCGCGGCAGCGGCAACGGCGCGGCGGGGTTGAGGCGGCGGCGGCGGCGGCTAGCGGCGGGCGGCGGGGCTAGGGTTTTGGAGATAGCGGCGGGCTGGGCTGGCAGGGTGGGCTGCGGGGTAGGGGGCGGCTTATAAGGCCTGGGCGGCGGGGAAGTCCGGGTCGCCCACGGCTCGTAGGTCGGTTTGACTTTTTTCTTAAATAATTCCGACGTGCAGAAAAAGGATTAAAAGAAATACTAAACGGACTCCAAAAATCCTGAAATAAATTTTCCCCGTCCTCTAAAAATAAGGCGGACAAGGTGAACATTTACTTGGGCCTCTAATGCAATTTTGGAAAAAGGCATTTTTTTCCTAATTCAAATAAAATAGCGATAAAACTCTGAATAAAATACTTATTTGGTTTTAATATTTTCCCTTCAATATTTCTTTATTTTGGGGAAGTCATTTTATCCCCTCTCTTTTATCTTCATACTGGAAATATTTGAAGAGAAAAATAATTAAAACCAAACGATCCTCTTTTCAGAATTTGAGAAAACTCAAATATGAAAATAACGAAATCCCCAACTCTCTCTGTGGGTCCTTGAGTTGCGTAGAATTTCTAGTATCAACCAAAAATGCAATAAAATATGATATGCAATGATGATCTAATGTATAACATTCCAAATTGGAAATTTGGGATGTTACAAAGGGGTTGTCAATCCCTTCCGGGGTACGGCGCTTCAAGATAGGGAAATGGACGTGAGGTAAATTTGTAGTAGATTGATAGATCGAACACCAAATAAAATAAATAAGAATAAATTTCAGCAAGGTATTTTTTGTATTTTTGGTTTAATAGATCTGAAAATAAATGCAAGAAAAAAGTAGATCGCGAAGGCAAATATATGAGAAAGAGACCCGGGGGCCATAGGTTTCACTAGTGGCTTCTCTCGAGAAAAATAGCACACGGTGGGTGAACAAATTACTGTTGGGCAATTGATATAACTTCAAATACTCATGACGTTATCCAGGGAATGATCATTATATAGGCATCACGTCCAAGATTAGTAGACCGACTCCTGCCTGCATCTACTACTATTACTCCACACATTGACCGCTGTCCAGCATGCATCTATTGTATTAAGTTCATGGAAAAACGGAGTAATGCAATAAGAACGATGACATGATGTAGACAAGATCTATCTATGTAGAGATAGACCCCATCGTTTTATCCTTAGTAGCAACGATACATACGTGTCGGTTCCCTTTCTGTCACTGGGATCAAGCACCGTAAGATCGAACCACTACAAAGCACCTCTTCCCATTGCAAGATAAATAGATCAAGTTTGCCAAACAAAACCCAAATATCAGAGAAGAAATACGAGGCTACAAGAGATCATGCTTAAAAGAGATCAAAGAAACTCAAATACTTTCATGGATATAAAAAAATAGATCTGATCATAAACTCAAAGTTCATTGATCCCAACAAACACACAGCAAAAGAGTTACATCATATGGATCTCCAAGAGACCATTGTATTGATAATTCAGAGAGAGATGAAGCCATCTAGCTACTAACTATGGACCCGAAGGTCTACAAAGAAATACTCACGCATCGTCGGAGAGGCACAAATGGAGGTGGTGAACCCCATCCGAGATGGTGTCTAGATTGGATCTGGTGGTTCTGGACTCTGCGGCGGCTGGATGAATATTTCATCAACTCCCCTAGGGTTTTTGGAATATTGGGGTATTTACAGAGCAAAGAGGCGGTCTGGGGGGCACCCGAGGTGGGCACAACCCACCAATGCACGTCTGGGCCTCCTGGCGCGCCCTGGTGGGTTGTGCCACCCCCCCCTCGGGGCAACCCCCAGGCGCAGCCAGGGCCCATTACGTGTCTTCTGGTCCATAAAAATTCTCCGTGGAGTTTCGTTGCATTTGGACTCCGTCTGATATTGAATTCCCGCAATGTAAAAAACATGCAGAAAACAGCAACTGGCACTTGGCACTATGTCAATAGGTTAGTACCAAAAGATGTTATAAAATGATTATAAAACATGCAAGATTGATAATATAACAACATGGAACAATCAAAAATTGTAGATACGTTGGAGACGTACCACGTGCTCCAACCGATCTAGTACCGAACGCACGGCACCTCCGCATTCTGCACACGTTCAGTTCGGTGACGTCCTCCGCCTTGTTGATCCAGCAATACGGCGAGGTAGTAGATGAGTTCCGGCAGCATGATGGCGTGGTGACGGTGACGGTGATGTGATCTTTGCAGGGCTTCGCCTAAGCACTATTAAAATATGACCGAGGGAGTAAACGGTGGACGGGGGCACCGCACACGGCTAAGACAATGTTGTGTCCTTGTGTGGAGCCCCCTTCCCATGTATATATAGCTGGGAGGGGAGGAGGCAGCCCCTAGGGCGCCCCAAGAGACACGGTGGCAGCCCTAGGGCTGCTGCCTTGCCCTGCCTCCCCCCTTTCCTTGTACGAAGAAGGGGGAGGAAAGAGGGGGGAGAGGGAAGGAAGGGGGAGTCCTACTCCACACTTTCCTTTCCCTCCCCTCTTTCCTTCTCCTCCTCATAGGGCCAGCCTCTATAGGGGTGCACCAGCCCCTTGTGGGCTGGTGTGTTCCCTCTCTTCGCCCATAAGGCCCATATCTTTGCTGGGGGGTGCCCGAAACTCCTTTCCAGTGATCCGATAAGTACCCGGTAGCCTCCGAAACACTTCCGGTGTCCGAATACCATCGTCCTATATATCAATCTTTACCTCTCGACCATTTCGAGACTCCTTGTCATGTCCGTGATCTCATCCGGGACTCCAAACAACATTCGGTCACCAAATCACATAACTCATATAACACTATATCGTCAACGAACGTTAAGCGTGCGGATCCTGCAGGTTCGAGAACTATGTAGACAAGACCGAAACACCTCTCCAGTCAATAACCAACAGCGGAACCTGGATGCCCATATTGGCTCCTACATATTTGGTGAAGATCTTTATTGATAGAACCATTATGACAACATACGTAATTCCCTTTGTCCATCGGTATGTTACTTGCCCGAGATTCGATCGTTGGTATCTCTATACCTAGTTCAATCTCGCTACCGGTAAGTCTCTTTACTCGTTCCGTAATACATCACCACATGACTAACTCCTTAGTCGTTTGCTTGCAAGCTTATGATGTGTATTACCGAGAGTGCCCAGAGATACCTCTCTGATACTCGGAGTGACAAATCCTAATCTAGATCTATGCCAACTCAACAAACACCTTTGGAGATACCTGTAGTGCATCTTTATAATCACCTAGTTACGTTGTGATGTTTGATACCACACAAGGCATTCCTCCAGTATCCGGGGGTTGCATAATCTCATAGTCAAAGGAACATGTATTTGACATGAAGAAAGCAATGGCAATAAAACTGAACAATCATTATGCTAAGCTAACGGATGGGTCTTATCCATCACATCATTCTCCTAATGATGTGATCCCATTATCAAATGACAACTCATGTCCATGGTTGGGAAACCTTAACCATGTTTGATCAACGAGCTATTCTTGTAGAGGCTTAGCAAGCTTCCACGCACCCCTGTCCATAGCTAGCTCGTTGGTGATACTCCAATCCTTCAGGTCTCTCTTAATGGACTCCTCCCATGTCAAATTCGGTCTACCCCGCCCTCTCTTGACATTCTCCGCACGCTTTAGCCGTCCGCTATGCACTGAAGCTTCTAGAGGCCTGCATTGAATATGCCCAAACCATCTCAGATGATGTTGGACAGGCTTCTCTTCAATTGGTGCTACCCCAACTCTATCTCGTATATCATCATTCCGGACTCGATCCTTCCTCGTGTGGCCACACATCCGTCTCAACATACGCATCTCCGCCACACCTAACTATTGAACATGTCGCATTTTAGTCGGCCAACACTCATCGCCATACAACATTGCGGGTCGAATGACCGTCCTGTAGAACTTGCCTTTTAGCTTTTGTGGCACTCTCTTATCACAGAGAATGCCAGAAGCTTGGCGCCACTTCATCCATCCAGCTTTGATTCGATGGTTCACATCTTCATCAATACCCCCATCCTCCTGCAGCATTGACCCCAAATACCGAAAGGTGTCCTTCTGAGGTACCACCTAGCCATCAAGGCTAACCTCCTCCTCCTCACACCTAGTAGTACTGAAACCGCACATCATGTACTCGATTTTAGTTCTACTAAGCCTAAACCCTTTCGATTCCAAGGTTTGTGTCCATAACTCTAACTTCCTATTTACCCCCTTCCGACTATCGTCAACTAGCACCACATCATCCGCAAAGAGCATACACCATGGGATATCTCCTTGTATATCCCTTGTGACCTCATCCATCACCAATGCAAAAAGATAAGGGTTCAAAGCTGACCCCTGATGCAGTCCTATCTTAATCGGGAAGTCATCAGTGTTGACATCACTTGTTCGAACACTTGTCACAACATTATCGTACATGTCCTTGATGAGGGTAATGTACTTTGCTGGGACTTTGTTTTTCTCCAAGGCCCACCACATGACATTCTGCGGTATCTTATCATAGGCCTTCTCCAAGTCAATGAACACCATATGCAAGTCCTTCTTTTGCTCCCTATATCTCTCCATAAGTTGTCGTACCAAGAAAATGGCTTCCATGGTCGACCTCCCAGGCATGAAACCAAACTGATTTTTGGTCACGCTTGTCATTCTTCTTAAGTGGTGCTCAATAACTCTCTTCCATAGCTTCATTGTATGGCTCATTAGCTTAATTCCACGATAACTAGTACAACTCTGAACACCCCCCTTGTTCTTGAAGATTGGTACTAATATACTCCATCTCCATTCTTCTGGCATCTTATTTGCCCGAAAAATGAGGTTGAAAAGCTTGGTTAGCCATACTATCGCTATGTCCCCGAGACCTTTCCACACCTCAATGGGGATACAATCAGGGCCCATCGCCTTGCCTCCTTTCATTCTTTTTAAAGCCTCCTTGACCTTAGACTCCTGGATTCGCCGCACAAAACGCATGCTGGTCTCATCAAAGGAGTCGTCCAGTTCAATGGTAGAACTCTCATTCTCCCCATTGAACAACTTGTCGAAGTACTCCTGCCATCTATGCTTAATCTCACCGTCCTTCACCAAGAGTTGGCTTGCTCCGTCCTTGATGCATTTGACTTGGCCAATATCCCTTATCTTCCTCTCTCGGATCTTGGCCATCTTATAGATGTCCCTTTCGCCTTCCTTCGTGCCTAACCGTTGGTAGAGGTCCTCATATGCCCGACCCCTTGCTTCACCAATAGCTCGCTTTGAGGCCTTCTTCGCCATCTTGTACTTTTCTATATTGTCTGCACTCCTATCCAGGTATAGGTGTCTGAAGCAATCTTTCTTCTCTTTAATTGCCTTCTGGACATCATCATTCCACCACTAGGTATCCTTCTCTTCACTTCTCCTTCCCCTGGACACTCCAAGCTCCTCCGAGGCCACCTTACGAATGCAAGTCGCCATCTTCATCCACACATTGTCCGCATCCCCTCCTTCCTCCCAAGGGCCCTCCTTAATGATCCTCTCCTTGAACGCCTGAGCTAGGAAATATAAAATAACAACTTTATTATTGCCTCTAGGGCATATTTCCTTCAGGGATGACTTTAATTTGAGGAGTTCATGTATTCACTATGTGTTAATGCTTTGTTTCGGTTCTCTATTAAAATGATGGCTTAATTACCCTTAGTTTATATTAGTACCCTGCTGCCACGGGAGTGTAGGATAAAAGATGTTATGAAAGTTCTTATCGCAAACACATATGACTATGTACGAAATACATGCCTACATATGATTGATGAATTGGATCAATTGTGTGTCGTTCTAGGTAGTGACATTTACATATTGAATCTCATCTAAATATCCATCACTACTCCATGTCTACGCTTTAAAACTATTGCCTTTGTTCAAGTTACTGTTGCTTTGTTTGCTACAAAAGGCTACTACTATTGTTGTTACTGTTGCTATTGCTACCACTGCTATCATATTACTGTGCTACTAATAAATTGCTACAAGGAAGTGATTCTCAGGTGTGGTTGAATTGACAACTCAACTGCTAAGGCTTATAAATATTCTTTGGCTCCCATTGTGTCGAATCAATAAATTTGGGTGAAATACTACCCTCGAAGGCTGTTGCAATCCCTATACTTGTGGGTCATCACTCTCTCATGTGTGTTAGTTGCAATTGGGGTTTGCAGCATTTGTTCGGCCAGTCGGTTGAGTTCTGCAACCTGCTCCCGAGTGGGGGTAACAAGTCCGTCCTTAGCATGGGTGTCGCTGCCATTGCGGCTGATACGTCTCCAATGTATCTATAATTTTTTGATTGTTTCATGCTATTGTTATCAATCTTGAATACTTGTTATACAACTTTATTTCAATCTGAGTGACTAACCTATTAACTCAGTGCCTAGTGTCAGTTGTTGTTTTCTGCTTGCTTTTGGTTTTCCAGGAAATCTGTACCAAACGGAGTTCAAATGCTACGAAACTTTTTGATGCTTTTCTAGGAAAAAGAGACCCTAGAAGCTTCGGGAGGAGACCAGATGATAAAACAGGAGACGACAAGGCAACAGAGCGCGCCCAGGGGGGTAGGCGCTCTCTGTTACCTTGTGGGACCCAGGTGTCTCCGTCTCACCTAATTCCACTTCTATAAATTCTCAAATATTGGGAAACCCCCGGAGAGCCACCCGAAATAATTTTTCCGCCTCCGCAAGCTTCTAATCTTCCGCGATCCCATCTGGAGGCCTTTTCCGGTACTCGGTCGGAGGGGGAATCAATCACGGAGGGCTTCTACATCAACCTCTTACTGCCCTTCTGATGATGTGTGAGTAGTTCACCACAGACCTACGCGGGTCCATAGCTAGCAGCTAGATGGTTTCTTCTCTCTCTTTGATCTTCAATACCATGTGCTCCTCGATCTTCTTGGAGTTCTATCTGATGTAATCTTTTTTCGCAATGTGTTTGTTGCGATCCGATGAATTGTGGGTTTATGATCAGATTATTCATTGTAAGTAATTGAGTCTTTGTTGTAATTTATCATTCAGGATTATTATAGCTTTGTATTCCTCTCTAATCTATCCATTTGGTTTGGTCAACTAGATTGATTTATCTTCATGGGAAAAGTGCTTTCTAATGGGTTCAATCTTGCGGTGTCCTCACCCAGTGACAGAAGGGGTAGCGAGGCATATATTTGTATTGTTGCCATTAAGGATAAAACGACATGGTTTAACCATATTGATTGGTTTATTTCTATCTACATCATGTCATATTGCTTAAGGCATTACTCTATTTGTCATGAACTTAATACCGTAGATGCAGGCAGGATTCGGTCGGTTGGTGGAGTAATAGTAGTATATGCAGGCAGGAGTCGATTGGATGTGATGCCTATATACATGAATATTGTCATGAATAACGTCATAACTATGGGCTTTTCTATCAATTGCCCAACACTAATTTGTCTACCCATCGTATGCATTTGTTTAGAGAGAGTAGCCTCTAGTAAAAACTATGGCCTCTGGCTCTAATTTAATCATATTACTAAAAATAAAAAAATACCTTACTGCAATTTATTTACTTTTTTTTTATTTATCTACCACTACCAGATTTAATCCTTGCAAGTAACGAGTTCAAGGGGATTGACGACCCTCTTGCCCGCGTTGGGTGCAAGTATTTGCTCTTGTTTGTGCATGTGTTGTTCACTAGGATTTGTGTGGTTCTCCTATTGGTTTGATAACTTTGGTTCTCACTGAGGGAAATACTTATCAGCTACTATATTGCTTCACTCTTCCTCTTTCGAGAAAATCTCAACGCAACTCACAAGTAGCAGCGGCCATTAGCTATTCCGTTAACAGGGTTCCAGTTGTTTCGACCATCACTGTCTCGTGCAACAGTCGGCTCGCCCATGCCGGGAGCTCCATTAGTCATGAGAACCGCAATAGGCGAAAGGCTCCCGCAACTTTCCTCATCCTCGTGGACGGATGCAAACAGATTGTGAAACGATTCATTTGGTTTGGCATCGCTACCTGTTGAGCCGAGGCTTGACGTGAGGCAGCATGCTAAATCCAACGATGAACATGTGGCTTGTGTAAGCACTGGCGACGGCGGTGGGCCGAGGACCATGACAATGCTTGGTGCAGAGCGAACGGCTAGTGGAGAAGAATGCGAGATTTGTCGGTGCGGAAGTGTGCGACGCCATGCATGGGCAAAGATTCAACATCCTGTAGGGCTTCCTTGAGCCACACTGAATCATCGACGATGAACCTGATCCAGCCAAAGAGGACCATGTGACCAGGAACCAGCTTCATGTCAACAGTCGAAAAAGAGGAAAACGCCACTTGTGCCATTATTTGCGAGATGTGCGGCCCGCGCCAACTGTCGTGGGGATGATTCTGACACTACAAGATAGGGGTAGGGAATGCGGAGCATCTCGCTAGGGAGAAGTGTGACACAACGAGATTTTAGCAGGGCTAGGCACTCTCAGAAGAGTAACAAGACCTACATCCTTTGCTCCTTGAGCTCTTCTTTTTCTATATATTGTTGGACATTACAACGAATGCGAACCCTCGTCCAAGTGGAAGGGAGTGGCTTATATATAGTACACCGACCCCCTTGCCTTCTGTGCTACAAGGGTTAATCATGACTATTATTTCTACCCACTACGGAAGGTAAGGCCGACTCCAATGCACGACCCCAAATGGTCCGCCCGCGTCCATTTGGGGCTAAACGAACACAAAACACGACTCAACGTTTGAGAGCAAAGGGACAAACATCCATTTTTTTGTCTGCTTTTATCCCATTCCCTACCCAAATTTGGGCTGCGTCTACGTTGAATCAAACACGCGCGGACGAGCGCAACACGTGCCCTTGTCCTCCCTTGGCCCGCCTATTGGGGACACTGACACCCCTTTTTCTCTTCTCCTCCTCCTCCCGCCGTCTTGCCCCTACCCCTTGCCATAGCCACCACCGCCATTTTCTTGGGCGCCTCGCTGTCCAACCCGACCATCGGATTTGTGCCTCTCTCGCCCCAGCACCAGCGGCCAATCCGTAGATCCGCGGCACCAGGATTTGGCGCATCCGGCCGCCGGCGACAGCGCCTTGCCATGGATTGGCCGGGTACTGGCCCGCACAGCCCCGGCAATGCCTCCATGCCGCATGCAGGTATAGACTCCGCCTCTAGTCGCTCGGATCTATCCCATCGGCGGTTCTTCAGAAATGGCACGCCCAGTCATCGTCCGGGCTCGGCACTGGCCCAACAGCTCGTCGGCTCACCGTTGCCGCTCATAAAGTGCGACAACTGTCCGCGGCAGGTCATGCACCGGGTTTCTACCACACCGGAACATTCTGGATGGGTGTTCTTCAAGTGCAAAAAAGATGGGGTATGTGCTTCTTTTGATACGGTTGTGCTCCCGGATTTGACCCAATTTTGGTAGCTCTCATTGCTTATACTCAAATTTGCGTGTAAGATGGATGCAAGTTTTGGTATTGGGAAGAAGGATACATCGATCTATTGATAGCACGAAATTTGATAGATGCTCGTGCACTCGTTGCTAGAATAGAGGCTAGAGATGTGATTAGATGCGAATCAGCGTCTACTTCTTTAGAATCGAAGAAGAAAGGAGTGTGCACGCTCGAGAAGCCACAGATCAACAATGAAAACATAAAGATATTAATCCAACTATTAGGAGTAATTATGGAAGTTGGATAGCTTTTAAAATGTCTAATTATGGTTCTTATTTTTTTTCTTACTCTCTTAGCAAAGAATTGGTGAATGTACTTCAATGCATCCAAATGTTGTTGATGAAATAAAAGAAATGTATTTTAGTGGGCAAAAAAATGTGTCCACCCGTTGGGCGTACGTCCAGCGCATCAAGGAAAATGGCCGGACGCCGCCTCATTGCCCTACCCAAACGAAAAAAAATTGAACAGAAGGAAGTTCTGTTTAGGGTTGGGCGTTGAGTTGGCGTAACTGACATGTTAGTATTGGTAATGTATGCTCTATCAACTATGGCGACGCTTCGGATGCTCTTCGTGCTCGTTCCTCTTCTTGTCTTCGAGTGATTTGTTCGTCTGAGCATCTAAGAGTTCCTCGTCCGAATGATAGAGCGCGTTGCAATTGCCCGAGTCCTTTCAGGGTCACGTCTGACGTTAGCGTAACTTGAGTTGTAGACCCACGGATCATATTGTATTGGATCTTCATGAGCATACCCCTTGGTGCAACCTCATCAGCAAGCGATGGCCGCTATGCGTCTTGCGAGCGGAGAAAGACACTCTATTTATGGACATCGACGTTGCCGTAGAGGAATTTGAGGCGAGACCTAGGACGTCGGCAGCTCCCCGTCGACCTCACCGTCAACGTCGTTCACGCCCCGCTGCCATGACGAGCAGGCCGACACATACACGTCCACCGTCGATAGCGAGAAAGAGTAGAACATGGGATGCCACCGCCGACGTATTGCCGGGCCTCACAGTCGGTGAGTTTGCCTGGAGTTTCGTAGAAGCACTCTTCCCCATCCCGCTGAAGCTTCACTTCTCGGGGCTCACGGCTTGTTGGTGAGCTTGCTGCCGGACATGAGGAAGACATGTCGTGGGTAATGGGTGCCACCGCGACCGGCGGTCATTTAGACTAGGTTAGAATAGCGTAATCCGTTATAGTTTAGTTGAAATATTTCAAAAATGTAAAGATTCTCGTCCGGTATAGATGAAAATCATACGGTTTGCATGTACGTTCGTTCCTTTTGTTCAAGTCAGCTTTGAAATGTATGCGGTATGATTGGATGACCAGCTCCCATATCACTGTCCGTGGACCCATCTGTTCGCATGTGCGGACGGACACGTGTCCATTTTAGGATCCGCGTTGGATATGTCGTTAGGTATGCATGTGATGCGTGGAACTAAAGGTCGACTATTAGTTTTGTTTCTTTCAAGAGCACACCAAATGCGTTAGCATCAAAATTTCTTGTTTGGAAAAACAGGGATTTGCTCTCATGCTCGAATGAAACTTGCCACTACTCCAAGACGGCTGCAATGACTTTTCCACTTTCCAGTTACGAGTCCAATTATCAACTGTTTGGTTGTTGTTTCCATTTACTCGGCCAGTTAAATTACACGGAGGTCTCTCAAATTTCTTACAAACCTTTCCCCAACGGGTGACCCAACCCTCACAAACACGGCCGGACAGCCGACGTCGGCGCTGACCTCGGCCTCGAACCCGTGCACCGTCGCCTCCCCCAGGCTACCGTGCCCGCTCCTGTGCCCACCGCCAAACTCTTCGCCGGTCCACACGTGCCTCCACGACCCCCCGTCCGACGTCGGAAAGTAGGCGGTCACCGCGGTCCTGCCCTTGTCCAGGACCGGCACCACCAGCATCTCCGTCCCGACCAGGAACTGCTGGTACGTCATCTCCTGCACGCGCCGGTCCTCCGGGTAGTGCAGGAAGAGGTGGCGCGCCACGGGGAGGCCCTTCTCCGTCGCCTCCTGCATGCCAAGAAATCCATCCATCCATCACCCGAACTCCTGATTAATTGAAAAATTAGTAGCGCTAGCAGAGCGGCATGGGGTGTGGACCTTGACGAGCTGGAGGCGGTAGAACTCCCAGGCTTTGTACATCTTGGCGCAGCGCGCGAAATGCGCGAGGGTCCGGCTGTTGGAGTAGAACTGGCAGTTGGACCCGGGCTTGTTCCCCTGCAACAAATCGGTGGAGCATCTGAATCATCATGCGTGCGTGCTTCATCCAATCCAACAGTGGTACGTGTGTGTGTGTGTGTGTGTGGTGCACTGGTGCTGGTACCTCGTGGGTGCGGAAGACGACGGTGAAGGCGTTCACCTCCATCCACCGCATGAGGAGCTCCTCGCTCCGTCGGTAGCGCAGGAGCGGGAGGTCGACGGTGCAGTACCCGCCGGCGTCGCTGTGGTTCAGCGGGATGCCGGAGAGGCCGCCGCTGAGCAGGCCGACGACGCTGCTCTTGATGCCGTCGTTGGCCTGCCAGCTCACCATCTGGTCCCCCTCCCAGAAGAGCATCGCCCACCTGGAGCTCTCCCTGAACCCCGCCCGCACGAAGAACACCAGCCCTTCCTCCTCGTCCTCGCCGGCTTCCGACTTCCACTCGTCGGCGAACTCCCGGTTGACGCGCGCCCACAGCTCCGGGTACCGGTTGTGCGCCGCCACGGGGTCCTCCCCGGAGTGGAGCCGCGCGTCCAGAGGGAGGCCCTCGCCGAAGTCGGCCATCCAGCCGCTGACGCCTTCGTCCGCCATCCCGCGCAGGATGCCCTTGAACCAGGAGCTCGCCTCCGGGTTGGTGAAGTCCAGCATGGCCACGTCGAACGCCGTGTTGGGCATCATGTACGGCTCGCCGGCCTCGTCCCTCACCAGGATCCCCAGCTCCTTGGCCTCCTCGTACAGGTGCCTCCTCGCGTTCCCCTTCTCACCCATCTGCACATATACGTATATGTAAGCTCGATCACAAGGAATTTTGAGCAAAAATTGGAGCTCTGATCGATCGGGGATGCATGGCACGAACCGGGACAAGGCAGGGATTGCAGTATGTCATCGTCCTCACGCCGTCGCGCCGGAGATCGCGTATAAGGTCCTTCCAGCCGGAGTAGTGATCGTCGTCGACCTCCCAGTTCCACCAGAGCTGCGACCCGATCGCCGTCTTCCTCTGCCCAACCCAATCCTGCAGAATATGCAACACGCACTTGTTCAGAGTTGGGAGTCGAGTGTTTCTCAAGTGCTTCTTGATTCCTTCAGACCGGAGACCTGCAGCCAGAATGCGGAGACCGGGACGTCGTGGTCTTGCAGCTGGCTCCACACACGGCGGACGGCGTCCGTGCCGCCCTGCATGCCGACGACCGCGCCGGACGTGATCCATCTGGGAAGAACCGGCGGCCGTCCGGTCGACCCCGTGTAGCTCGTGATCAGATCGGTCGGTGACTCTCCCTGCAGTATTCTTCCCTGAACCGAATTACCATATACCTGCAAAACAGAGCATGGAATCGCTGAATCGTTCGTGCACAGCGGAGTTGAGTTGGACTGTCCGCAGTTCTTGACTTCAGTCAGCTCAATCGGAGACTAATTAGAAAAGAAAATGCATATAGACCTGCTAAATGGCTACCTGAATCTGCACTCTGTCAGGTTTTGTAAGGTCAAATATAGAATAATCGTATCCCTCCAGGTACAGGGACCTCATCTTGGAGGTCATGTAGAAAGGAGATGGAGCATACGTGGTGCTCCAGTTTCCTCCCGACCTGCAGAAAATCACCACGAGTTGAACACCACAACAAAGCATCTCATACTCGAAATACTACGAAAAAGTACTGCAGAACTGCTTAAAATGGCAACAAAAACAAAATCTCCTTGTCTGGCTATGACAAAGTGAGAGAACTGTGGACATGGAGTAGGAGTTCCAAGCACACACGCGCAAGACAACTGTGACAATCTGTCACTGTCGCTAGCTGTGAGTCGTTACACTCACCATCGTTGCCATCTTAAATACTTGTACGTTTCAAGTTCGTTCAAGGATGCAACAAGCGACCACACTAAGTTCCAATCTCAATCCGTCGATGATGCCCAAACTCTTGAATCTGAACGGTCAAACTTTTGAATCTTTGACCAAAATTATATATAAATTGGACGGTTCAAAACAAATACTAAATTATTGTTTTGCAAAATTTGCTGTAATATATGGAATTTGTTTTTATTAGGTAAAAACATAGTACTGCATATTGAATTTAGTTTGAAACCCACAATCAACAAATATTTGTAAAAACGAAACATGGGGAAACTATTATTTACCTGTAGCTGAGGAGATTGGCAGCGAAAGTGATGGGCTGGTCTCCCCTGCCAATCCCCTGTTCCTGCACAAGAACGGGCACCCTTCTCCCCTTGAATTCCATGCAGCTGAATTGCTCGCCGAAGCCGTAGAACCGCTCGTCGCGCTCGCTCACGTACGTGAGGAACACCCGGTTGAACTCCTCCGGCCGTGCCTCCTCGTCCGCCGACGCTCTTTCCGTCGGCGGCAGCAGCGCTGAGAGCTCCTCCTGGGCGGAGAGCTTCTTCTTCTTGCTCATGTTCCTATGGACTCTCCCCGCCAGGCGGAGCCGAAGGCTCAGGATGTTGATCCGGTGGGGCCTTGGAGCTGTCGTGGCCGCCGGTGGTGGACTCGAAGGATCGGCGTGGCCGCAGCTCCATTGGTAGTCGGCGATCTTGACGCTGAACGACACTTGCGTGTCGCTCTTCTCCTCCAGGAAGACCCAGTACCTCCCTGACAGGACCGGCTTTCCAGCGCGGGCCCTGGCACGGCGGCCGGCGCGCAGGCCGCAGCAGCACGACGACGCAGGGTCCGCCTTCTTCGCAGACACGACCCCGGTGATCAACAGCACCGGGAACCGTGTCTGGTCAGACGCTTCGAACGCGGCGCCGCGCAGGGCGTCGGCGCCGGCCTCGACGTCGCAGCGGTACAAGGACCTGATCCTGTCGACGCTCTGGCGGTCGGGAACAAGGCGGGCGCGTCCGTCGCGGAGCGCGAACGATCCGCGGCACTCGTCGGCCTCGGTGGTGGCGGAAGCCGCGGAGACGAACGCGACGCCGGGGATGGTCTCCCACATCACGCGGCTGCGAGGATCGCCGTCGGAGGAGGAGACGCGTGCCAGCGAGACCGCTCCGCCGAGCGAGGGATTCCAGCTCAGGCGGAATCGGGAGCCAACGGGGTAATCGTGGGCGTGGGCGAGCTTGGAGAACGGGCCGAAGGAGAGGGGCGGCGCGGCATCGCCGTTGCGGAAAGCGGCGGCCGGGACGGCGTGCGGGAAGGGGTTGTTGAGGTGCGCGTTGTGCTTCTTGGTGGTCTTGGGCTTCTCCGTCGCCGGCGACGTCATGGCGGTGCCGGGGGAACTGGAAGAAGCTCGCGCGCGGGTGCTCTACTCGACTTGGGATTGGGAAGCCCGCCATTGCCCATTGGCTGAAATAGATCCTGGAATGAGGGAGGATGTGGACGGGACGATGGGCCCGGAGACGGAGAGCACGCCTTCGTTTTTGACCGACATCGAACGGAAATCTAAAGTTCTCAGGACACGTTTGAAATGAAATTACATTAGATTCTTGATGTTAACTTCTTTTTTCTACCGAGGTGGATGATGTTAGAACATCTACAAGCACAATTGCCTAAATCCGGCACACAAATACCCGCGGACGCGCGACCGGCCGCGTTCACAAACAATGACTGGACAACACACGGAAAGTTGATTTCACAACCATAAACACCATTTTCAAAGTTGAAGTTCGGAGTCCGCAACCCTCATGCTGCCGGTGAACGTGAGATCAATGATGGATTCATCCTCGGAGGAGCCGGTGATGTCCACCATGACGCAGTTGCGGCGCTCGACTGATGCACCATACGGGGCACCTGAGAATACGACTCCGCCTCGTCAACATTCACGCAGCGAGGGCTTCCACCGTCTCCCATGCCCGCTGCCTTGCACGGCGGGCACGCCACGTCATATTGGCGTCAGTGGAAGCCCATGTGTTCACCTTCGCCTCGGGCGCAAACGAAGCGGTTGCGCATCCGCCGACGCGTTCGGACGCTAGATGGACCGCATCGCCTCCGGTAACGCGGTAGCTGAAAGAACATGGTGCCCCATGTTTGGTTTTGGCAATCGATCACAATTTTTATGGACTAATGATTGCTTTGAGTTATATTTGAAGGGTTTGTCCATAGGCATTGCTTGAAGACCATTTGTTGGTTTCAAGGTTATAAGAAGGAGTTGGCCATGTGAGAGTTGAGACTATTGCAAGCTTGTCTTGAAGAAGAGGATTCGTTGAGCATTGATGTTTACCTTCAAGATACCATCTTTATGGAGAGAGAGAATATATGATACAAGGTTGATCAAGACTAAGTACAAAGAGTGGATTCAAGTTGATCAACACACAAAGCATAAAAGATGTACCAAGTGGGATCAAATGATCCCATAGTATGGTAAGCATTGTCCATTGCTATGTGAGGTTTCTATGTGGGTTAGGTATCTTTCCATGGGCTTTCATCAAAAGGAAGATATCATATAACCTATGAAGGATGACATCAAGTGGTGATCATCATCAAGGTTGCGTTGTGCAAGTTTAAATAGAGCGTCACGAAGGGATTACATGCTTGAAGCTTTATGTCCACTCTGGTGATAACTAAAATGTGAAGATGTGTCGAAGAGAGGCTCACCCATAGTGAAGTATGGAGGAGCAATTCACTAGTCTTCATCAAGCCAGCGAAATCAAGAAAGGTGGTCCAACTTGAAGAGGTCAATATCGTCATCATCTAGTTCAAGTGGACTATGAGCAAGGCTAAGGTATATCCTTAATAGGTTTTTCTATCTTACCGGTCTCGTGGTGTTAGTTGGGAGACCGGGCTATAGGATCGATAGTCATACTATCAATGGGGGCTCTCAAGTGAGTAGGTTGATCGTATCATTCGTAGAGAGCTCAAATCTTTGCATCCTTGGCATCATATTTCTTGGTTCTTGTTTGGTTTTTCTCTATGTGAAGTTTTGGAGCTTTTGGTTATCTTCTTGACAAGCTCAAGTTCATCGAAAACGGATTCCATTTGCATCTTTTATTATATTTTCGATGTTGAAGTTTTTGTCGGTTCTTCACTTATGGAGGTTTCACACTTCTACATTATTGGCATATTACTCTTGCTTGTCCTAAATATTTGAAAACTCATGTCATTAGCTTTCTATAAAGTTTGAGTTTGTCGAAATCTGAGTCTGTCCACTAAAGTTATGGCAACTTCGGTCTAACATGTTTCCTCTATCTGTTGCTCAAGGCGGTTGTACCACGTACCTTGGCGGTTGTACCGACAGTCTGGTGCTTCAGGAACAACTACCGTCCGAGGGGTGATTCCCTCGGGTTAGGAAGTGTCCCAGGTGGTGGCGGCGCGTTTGCACCGCTGCTCTTTGGCGGTTGTGCCGCCAGGGACTTAGCCACCCCATAGGGAGCTGTCGGGCAGTTGTTCCAACTGAAGTACCGCCCCAACCACCGGAAAAGGTTGATTCCTTTTGGGTGGCTAGGCGGTACTCGATGATAGTCTCCCGGTTATCCTAGCTGCTATATTTGTAGCGGTACAACCGATGGCATGAGTCGGTTGTACCGCTCTGGACTTAGCGACTATAGGAGCCCTGACGCAGTGATTGTTCTAGTCCATGTACCACACATGGGTGACTCCGTTCGGGTACTAGGGCGATAAATAGTTGTACACATCCGGTTATACCTGCCGAATTTATTCACCGGTACTACCGGCGACACCGGCAGTTGTACCGTACCAGGCATAATGGGTTGGAATTTCCGCCTTGAGCGGTTGTAACGCACTCCGATGCGGTTGTATCGCTCATGTGTTTTTCTGCAACATAATAGTTAGATTCGTGGGGCCCTATTTAAGGGTTCTTCTTTCCTATTACCCCCAACGACCTTGTGCAAGTTTTTTCCCACCACTGTTGACCTCCTGGAGCCTTCTTTCTCTCTACACCCCCCCCTGATTCTTGCTTCTTTTCGAGGGAAAAGACATGGGAGACTAGATCTATATATTCACTAATCCATCTCTCCTCTAGGTGAGGGGAACCCTTTAGATTTTGGAGTTATTTGTGTTCTTTTCTTTGTTCTTCCTCTCATATTCCCCCATAGCATTAGTTGTTGTGGTGGGATTTGGGAGAGAAGTACTTGAGTACTCCTTGTGCTCTTGCCATTCCATTTGGTGCATCGGTTTGAATTCCCCACGGTGATACGTGGACGTGAAAGTTGAGTAGCCCATTACTCTTGGGTGCTTGGTACCCTAGAGCTTGTTCCTCTTGGGTGTTTGGGCACCCTAGACGGTTGGTGTTGTTGCGGAGCTCAATCATTGTGGTGTAAAGCTTGGGGGCCCTTTGGGAGCCTCCAATTAAGTTGTGGAGATTGCAATGAGTAATTTGTACGGGTTCGGTAACCACCCTCAAGGGTCGCCAATTGTACAGGTTCGGTGACCGCCCTCAAGGGTCCCTTAGTGAAGACACGGCACCTTGTATTGTGCGAGAGCATGAGGAGAATACGGCGAGCCATTGTGGCGCTTGGGGAGCATTGTGCCTCCATATCGCTCTAATGGAGATTAGCATCCGCAAGGGTGTGAACTTCGGGATATATCGTCGTCTCCGCGTGCCTCGGTTATCTCTTACCCAAGCCATTTACTCATGCACTTACTTTGTGATAATCATAGTGCTTAATATTATATATCTTGCTATCACATTGTTATTTATCTTGCTTAGCATAAATTGTTGGTGCACATAGTTGAGCCTTCTATATTTAGGTTTTGTTCTTGAAAAATTAAACGCTAGTTTTATTCCACATTCGTTCATCAAGCGTAAACCGAATTTTTTTAAACCATCTATTCACCCCCCTTAGGCGCCATCTGAAGGAAATATGCCCTAGAGCCAATAATAAAGTTACTATTTATTTCCTCATATCATGATAAATGTTTATTATTCATGCTAGAATTGTATTAACCGGAAACATGATGCATGTGTGAATACATAGACAAACATATAGTCACTAGTATGCCTCTACTTGACTAGCTCATTAATCAAAGATGGTTATGTTTCCTAACCATAGACATGTGTTGTCATTTTATTAATGGGATCACATCATTAGGAGAATGATGTGATTGACATGACCCATTCCGTTAGCCTAGCACTTGATCGTTTAGTATATTGCTATTGCTTTCTTCATGACTTATACATGTTCCTGTAACTATGAGAATTATGCAACTCCCGTTTACCGGAGGAACACTTTGGGTACTACCAAACATCACAGCGTAACTGGGTGATTATAAAGGAGTACTACAGGTGTCT
Source organism: Triticum dicoccoides (assembly GCF_002162155.2). Taxonomy (NCBI): domain Eukaryota; kingdom Viridiplantae; phylum Streptophyta; class Magnoliopsida; order Poales; family Poaceae; genus Triticum; species Triticum dicoccoides. Next base: position 259,677,082 of record NC_041385.1, on the reverse strand, counting down.
CCGAAGGTACATGTTGAATTGGCGTATTTCGAGATTAGGTTTTGTCACTCCGATTGTCGGAGAGGTATCTCTGGGCCCTCTCGGTAATGCACATCACTATAAGCCTTGCAAGCAATGTGACCAATGAGTTGGTTACGGGATGATGCATTACGTAACGATTAAAGAGACTTGCCGGTAACGAGATTGAACTAGGTATTGGATACCGACGATCGAATCTCGGGCAAGTAACATACCAATGACAAAGGGAACAACGTATGTTGTTATGCGGTTTGACCGATAAAGATCTTCGTAGAATATGTAGGAACCAATATGGGCATCCAGGTTCCGCTATTGGTTATTGACCGAGAATAGTTCTAGGTCATGTCTACATAGTTCTCGAACCCGTAGGGTCCGCACGCTTAACGTTACGATGACAGTTTTATTATGAGTTTATAAGTTTTGATGTACCGAAGTTTGTTCGGAGTCCCGGATGTGATCACGGACATGACGAGGAGTCTCGAAATGGTTGAGACATAAAGATTGATATATTGGATGACTATATTAGGACACCAGAAGTGTTCCGGTGATTTCGGAGAAAACCGGAGTGTTGGAGGGGTTACCGGAACCCCCCCCCCTCCCCCCGGGAGAGTAATGGGCCTTATGGGCCTTAGAGGGGAAGAGAGAGGGGCGGCCAGGGTGGGCCGCGCGCCCCCTCTCCCTCTGGTCCGAATTGGACTAGGAGGGGGGCGGCGCCCCCCTCTTTCCTTCCCCCTCTCCCCCTTCCTTCCCCCTCCTAGTAGGAGTAGGAAAGGAGGAGTCCTACTCCTACTAGGAGGAGGATTCCTCCTCCTTGGCGCGCCCTCTAAGGGCCGACCGGCCTCCCCCCTTGCTCCTTTATATACGGGGGCGATGGGGCACCCCATAGACACACAAGTTGATATACGGATCATTCCTTAGCCGTGTGCGGTGCCCCCCTCCACCATATTCCACCTCGGTCATATCGTTGCGGAGTTTAGGCGAAGCCCTGCGCCGGTAGAACATCATCATCGTCACCACGCCGTCGTGCTGACGGAACTCATCTCCGGAGCTTTGCTGGATCGGAGCCCGGAGATCGTCATCGAGCTGAACGTGTGCTGAACTCGGAGGTGCCGTACGTTCGGTGCTTGGATCGGTCGGATCGTGAAGACGTACGACTACATCAACTGCGTTGTGCTAACGCTTCCGCTTACGGTCTACGAGGGTACGTGGACAACACTCTTCCCTCTCGTTGCTATGCCATCACCATCATCTTGCGTGTGCGTAGGAATTTTTTTGAAATTACTACGTTCCCCAACACCATCCACGTCCTTTCAGCAGCGACACACCTCGTGTTGGATCCATGCGCCATTTGCGTAGATGCAACGGATTCTCGACGGAAGGAGTCCAAGCGTTGTCATTGGGCGGCCTCCTCCCGGGAGCGGCAGAGCGCAAGGCGGACATTCATCTCCTCGTTCGAACCACATGGGATGAGCTCAGGTTCAAAGGATCTGGAGGTGCAAGACTTGGATCCAATACCTGCCATGCCAGAGAAGGCAGGAGATCACCGGACGGGAACTTGTGGGCGGAGGGAGTGGACTGGAGGGAATGGGAGTGGAGTGGAATGCGGCTAGGGTTTTCAACCGAAGGTGTGGATAAAGTCCATTTTATGTGGGGTCTGATGAGCCAGTGTAGGCTGGATCCAACGTGGCGGACGTGCCCGGACGCGTCTCGGTGTCCCTATATCCGCCTAGATTTAGGCTGGATATGGGAGTGTTGATCAGTCCGGGTGTTTGGGCTGACTACGAGGAGGCCGGTTGGGTGGCATTTTTGCGTCCGAACAATGACCGGGTAGTCCGTCGGGACGTTTATGGCTGGTATGAAGGGTCCAGTTGTAGATGCTCTTACCGTACTGTTGGTCAGGCACCAAAGTTCATGATACATTCATCTAAAATAAAGTTCAACACACTTTCGGATGTCGAATATCATGTGAAATCAAGTGTTCGATGTAGAATGTGCTTTGCGCTCTACTAATTAGTGAAGATACTTCTGTAGAAAGTAAAATGTTATAACATTTTTGTGAATCAAATGTATATAGATAAGCCTGTTTTAAAGTGTACAAAATATTATGAAGGGGGAGTATAATTTTGAAGGTAGAATCGTACGATATGTTATAACGAAGACAAAAACATTAACTTAACACCCCACAAAAAGAAAAACAGTACTACTAAAGTACACCGGTATTACACGTAAGAACTTACATAACCAGATTGCAATTTATTTGAAAGAAACACTCAATCTATTTATAATCAATTATAGAAATACAAAGAACAATGGTGACAACAAAAAATATAGCCCGTTCCATATAACATCTAGCAATGACTACAAACATTGGAGCAAGCGAAAGGCACGCCGTCGTTATCACATCTCCCTTGCCGGAGCGGAAGAAACCATGTAAATAGATGCCATCGTCGTCGGGAAAGTCGTCGTGCTAAGGCCTAGGGACCATCATTAATGAAGAGAGTCGTAAAATCGAAAGGACCAAACATACAAACACACGAACAAAGACAATTGAATATTGACATATCACATTAAGCAAATATATCAATTTATAGTTACATATGCATGATGTTACACAAACCGTGGCGCGGCTGCGATTTGCTACACAAACTATGGTCATTGGCGTCTTCTGATCTACTCCATCAGTCCGAAATAATTTGTCACATGTTTTAGATGTATCTAGCACTAACCTGATGTTAGATACATTCATTTGAAGGACAAATTTTTTCGGACGAAGAAAGTATATCGATGATTTTTTGGCCACTGTTTTTACACTCATGGATTTAAACAAATGTGCATCGCTGAGACAGAGGCCCAGAAACAACAACAAGCTTTGCTCACAACGCATCGTCAATGGATGTATGAGAAAGAGGACTTCGGCAATCCTAAAGATTTGGATGTATTTTTCAATTTAGATGTTCTTTTAGAATTTGTGATACTTAATTTATGCCCTTTCGGCCTTTTCGTAGGAAAAATATTTTGGTCACGTGCTAAACTGTCGGTTAAACATGGCAACAAAACTCTAGCCAACGACCGCGTCCTATTGTGAACAAAGACCTGATTGTGGGAACATACAAAGTACGTACTCCTACAAATTGCTTTGGCAATGAACATACAAAGTACTTGTACCAAAAGGAAAGCCGTGTTCGCTCAAGCCAAGTGCTTTGGCAACATATATGAGGGGTTCTGTTCTAACTTAACGATGAATTTAGCTCAATATGCGGCTGGCTGCCGAGTCGGCCAGGTACAATGAACCTGCTGCTAGCACAACTTTCCCTTTAAGGCGACATCGGCTGTATTGAGACAGCTTGACTGGTTGCCTGTTCATTTTTTGGGAACATTCTTCTAAATACAGTACAGACGCACCTTGTATATATCCCTATAAATACATGCACGCACAACATATTTATGTGAGCACATCCAAGGACTGATCTGGTCTACTCTGTCCGTCTCATAATGTAAGAGCGTTTTTTAACGCTACAGACGCTTTTGTAGTCGCCAGAAACGTCTTTTTTCACTGAACGAACCTCGCCAAAAAGACTTAAATAAATTCAGAAAAATGCAAGCAACAGTGTCAAGTGTAGAACTTGAACACTAATGGGCTGATTCCACCATAAAGAACTTAACCATCTGAGGTAGACCCAGTTCGCTTTTGCGGGAACATTGGGTTGAAAGACGTACACACCCTGTAAAAAATACCACCTTTCATGGCCTTCTATCTATGTTTTTTCTTAACAGTACGCAATCTTTTATCTAAGATCAAGTGCCCCCCCCCCCTCCTCCCCCAGCCACCAACACACAAAGATAAAGTAGTACTATATGTTTTTTTTCTTTTGCTTGTGAAAGACCAAAACTAAACATGTTCCCCCGCAAAAAAACACTAACCCTAGCTGTTGTTCCAAAGGTCCGCTTCACGCCGCGATGTCTTGGTCATAGTTGTATATACGGCTGCGCTAAACTAAGGCTGAGCGCAGAATCCTAATTCTACGCTCCGGCCAGGAAACGTCGCGCATGTCTGACCAAGCAACCCAGTTCCTCTTCCACTTGGTCGTAATACCTTTGCTAATTTCTAGTAAAAAACGTCCAGCCAGTTACGACCAATTGTCGAGTGTTCGCTCCCTCGTTAACTGTCCCCTGGCCCACACATCTTTCCCGTGCATATCAAATCAATCGTAACACCAAATTTATTTATAATAATGCAAAACCAATGATTTACGTGGTTCTGCATGGTAACCAGTAGTAAAACTACCTTCGCTCTCATGCATAGTCTTTGTGCACTTTACGATAGGCCACACCATTACATTTTTTAATCTGAAGACATCAGTACTAATTAAACTATCATAATTATTAGGAATTCTTTTACATAAATAGGAGAATTTACTAAAATTATTTTATGCCAAGTGACTAATTCATGTACAGTGCATGGTAGTAAAAAAATAAAGAGAAAACGGAGATTAGTGCTTAACCTTGTAAAAGAGTACACTGCCAATGGTAAAGATGATTCCCTGCAACTAAAAGCGGACACGGCAGCGTCGTGGCTAAGGAATTATCAGTGAATTACTACAGCTGGCTCATGGTATTACCATGCGCGATAACTGGACAAGACGTGCATTGCTGAATCACCATAAAAGAGTTACTATATAGCTAGTCGGTACATAGTAATTGTATTGCCATTTGGTTTACTACTATTTTTACCAAAAATCTATCCGGTAATGTGTAACCTTCCATTACCATGTTCCCCTTAATTATAGTACTCCATTACTACGTTTGATTAATTCATTACTACATGCACGGGAGGATGTGGCGGAGCGCATACGTGGTCGTAATCTCATTAAATGGTTACGATGCAGTTTTCACTCGAAAGGGAGACGTGTGCAACGAGATGGTTCGGCTAATTAGGCGCACGTAACTGGTTGGGTATGGCGGCCAGAGTGTACCATACTTTATAGTACGCTCTGGCTTAGTTTAGCATGTCTATATATACACACTATTCTGATCACGGGATTAGAATAATATTCTAATCACAATCAGAACTTTCTGAGTTACACGTCTGAACTTTCTTCTGTATGAACCCGACCTTCGGGCTATCTTCTCAACCATGTCTTCCTGCGCGAATTTTTCTAGTCACTCGTGTTCTATGTGATGTAAGTGTAATCTGCAAACGGTTTTCATCAACTAAATGCCCGTTTTAAATAGGAATCTCGTTCGTTGGCGGATTTTGCTATCGGGTTGTGATGAACATGTTTCTATTGCAATTTTACTGTCTGAGTTGTTCGACCCGAACTTTCCCCTGTGCTAGGTTGAACTTCTGTCAACATTGCCCAAATGGGGCTTGCGATATACCGTTGGAAATCTATGGACACGACTATCATGATACAAGTTAAATTTTTGATAAAATGTGAGTGGTTTAAGAGCAGTTTCAAAAACCGTTTTTTCTTCATACAAAAAACATGAATCGTATTTCCGATCGCATTTCTAAACTGTTTATCAGAACGAGGCAAATAATATGGCATTGGAAAGGTGCTGCAAAATCGCTTCTTCCACATGTTGAAAGTTTTCTCTAATTCCTTATGGTTAAAGAGTAATTTGAAAAATCGTAATATTTCACAAATCGAACATCCGAGTTCGTATTTTTGATGTCATTTGTAAACGGCTTATCCAATTGAGGCAAATGATACAGCGTTGAAAAGCTTATGAAAATGCCCTACTTTCTCATGTTGAAAGTTTTTTCGAATTTTGAACGGTTTAAAAGTAATTTAGAAAATGGTACAAGTTTCACCGAGTTTGTATTTTCAAGCTAATTTTTTAATCGTACATCCGAATGCAGCAAATGATATGGCGTTGGAAATCTTGAAGAAATACAAAACTTTTTGGTATATATTGTTTATCCCAATTCCTTACTGTTTTAAGTCAATTTTGAAAATGGCTAAAAACGTATTTTCGCCGTAATTTCTGCAAACTTTATTGGAATGGGGCAAATAATATACCGTTCAAAAGCTACGAAAAATGCAAAACTTTTTCATGTTGATGGTTTTCTCTGATTCCTAGCCGTTTTCAAGTAATTTCAAAAACGGTGGGATCATTTGTTCTGGCTTTATCGCGAAACTGATTCTTCGAAAATGCACCGCATGAAGAACTTGAACTTCTCAGCATGTCTACTTAAACTTCACTCTGCTTTTCACGTGCTTTTTTTGCCCGTAGCTCTCCATCCACTCACTAGAACACTCACTGAAATTGAGCAAGTGATATACCGGTGAAAAGCTGCTGTAAGCACGCAACTTTCCCGTGTTGATCGTTTTTTCATACTCGCGACGATTTTAAAAGTTTTTCTTCTGAAATTCATTCAGTGCAGTAGTTGAACTTTCTGTTGTTTTCACGTCGAACTTCTGTGACGTATTATCGTTTGTAATTTTCTCATCCATTTCGTCAGTGTTACACAAACGATATTCTTTTTGTACAAACCACTCTCACAATATATTTTTAATTTTATCCGACCGAGGACTTGAACTTGCACAAATGATATTCCTGTTGTTTTGAAGTAAATTAGAAAATGATGAGATCATGATTTCTACCTTCATCGCGAATGGAAATGCACTGCGTGAAGTAGTTGAACTCCTCGGGCATGTCTGTTTGAACTTCACTCTGTTTTTGACATGTTGTTTTTTTTTGACGTGCTGTTTTTCCACTGCGTGAAGTAGTTGAACTTCTGGGGCATGTCTGTTTGAACTTCACTTTGTTTCACTTTATTGTATTTTTCTTATATGAAATACACACCATGTAGTACGTGAACTTCCGGTTGTTGTCACTTTAAACTTCTCTCTGGTTTGAGAGAATTATTTTAAAACACAAAAAACAACATATTTTTTATGTATTTTTGGACATCTAAATACACGGTGAACCTCTCTCACAATTTTTTTTTGAACTTTTCCTCGCTGAGCACTTGAACTTCTAGCAACCATTTTTTTCGTTTATCAGTTGTTTTTTAAAGTGCAAAAAATGGCGTTGTGTTTTTTATTTTTTGTACAGGTAAATCCTAGGTTTTAATAAACTCTGAACTTCTATGTTATTTCAATTTGAACTTCAACTTTTTATATTTTGAGTAAAGAATTGTATTCGATTTTTATACGGAAAAACCGAACATGGAAATACAAGGTGAACCTCTCCCGCAAGAATTTTTGAACTTCTTCGGACAAAGCACTTGAACTTTTTTCAACAAACCTTTTAAGCTTTTACTTTTTCTATACTTTTATTCTCTCGTGAAATGCATTCCTTGTAGTACTTGAAGTTCTCGTTGTTTTTGCTATGAACTTCTTTCACCAGGTAAGAATTTTTTGAATACATCAAAATGTGTCTTAAATGTTATACATGAAAATATTAAACCGTTCATCGAAATGTGGCACATAATATACCCGGTGGAAAGCTTATGAATCACAACAAGTTTTTCATGTTGACATGTGTTACAAATTCGTTGTCGTTTGAGAGAAGTTTTTAAAATGGCAAAACAACATTGTGTTTTGCTGTTTAAAACAACATGTAAATGAACGACAGACATCTCATAAATATAATTTTTGAACCGTGCAGGGTGGAGCACATGAACTTCTTGCAACATACCTTTTTGGGTTTTAGTTTTGTATTCTTTTATTCTCTTCTGAAACGAAGTAATTGAACTTCCCGTTGTTTTCACCTTGAACTTCTGTCAAGTATTTTTGTTCAATCTCTCACAAGAACTTCTGAACTTCCTCGGGCCGAGCACTTGAACTACTAGCAACAAAACTTTTAGCCTTTGCTTTCACATTACTTTTTTAATACAAAATGCACATTGTGTAGTACGTGAACTTCTGGCAGTTATCACTTTGAATTATTCTCTGTTTTTTCCCTAACTCCCAAATCACCCATCCAAATTGAGCATCTAAATGATAGGTTTTTATATTCTCTGAACTTCTCTGCTTTTTAAGTTGAACTTCTTTGTTTTATTCTTAGGAAAAATGATTTTTTAAGTAAACATCAAACAACCTTTTTCTAAATTTAACTTCATACTTCAACTTTGCATAGAAAGAAGAAGAGTCTGAGTTTTCTATATACATCGAACTACTCCATTTTTAATTTAAAATTCTTGACTTTCTTTTTAAAATTGTATTGCTCCATTAAAAAAACAAAAATGATGTTACCCTTTACCAACGAAAAAACTATGTTTTTACAAATATCAAAATGCCCTCTGTTTCAATTTAAATCTCTTTGTGTATTTTTAGAATTGAGAAAAAATGGAGTTTTTAAAATAAATATCGAACTTCTTCATTTTTTTAAATTGAACTTCTTGGTTTATTATTTAGTAAAATTGAACTTCTTGAACTTCTTGGTTTATTCGTTAGTAACAGGAAAAAATCGACTTTGTAATAAAGGTCAAACTGCTCCGTTTTTTAAAATTGAACTTCTTGGTTTATTATCTAGTAAAAACTGAGTTTTTAATATACATTAAAGTCCTCCATTTTTAAATTCGAACTTCTTCATTTTAATTTGAACTTCTTCAGTTAGCTCTTCCTTTTAGTTTAATTTGAACTTCTTCATTTTATTCTTTAGTAACGAGGAAAAAGTCTGAACATTCTATAAACTTTGTACTTCTCTATTATTTCAATTTGAACTTCTTAGTTTTGTTCTTCTGAGAAAAAAATGGTTTAAGAATCATACAATTTTCTTAAAATTGAACTCCTTACTTTTATTTTTCAAAGAAACGAAAAGAATTTGAGTTTTCTGTATACATCGAACTACTCCTTTATTTTAATTCAAAATTCTTCATTTTTATTCTTTAGTAAAAGGAAAATATGATATTTTTATAAATATCGAACTTCTATATTTTCGTAATTTGGAATTCTTGGTTTATTTCTTTTATTAACAAAAAATCCTAGTTTTGTAATAATTATTGAACTACACCATTACATAAATTAGTACTTCTAGAGTTTTTTAATTTAGAACGGCGTAAATACTTTTTAAGATTTTTGAACTACTCTATTTTTAAAATACAAAATTCTTTTTTTTTAGTTTTGAACTTCTTGTATTCATTCTTTTATAATGAGAAGAGTCTAAATTTTATATAAACATATATAAACATCGAACTGCTTGCTCTTGTGCTTCAAATGATAGTCTCCCCAACACTCAACTCTCTCTCACAGGATTTGGATTTGGTGGAAAGAAGGTTTGAGTGGAAAGCAACTTGGGGAAGGCTAGAGATCAAGATTTATGTGGTAGGAATGGAATATCTTGACCTCAACACAAGTGTAGGTGGTTCTCTCTCAGAAAATGTATGTTGGAAGTGTAGGCATGTTCTGATGGCTCTCTTCACAAATGAAGAGTGGGTGGAGGGATATATATAGCCTCCACACAAAATCTAACCGTTACACACAACTCACCAAACTCGGTGGGACAGAATCCTGAAACTCGGTCAGACCGATTTAGTAAATAATGTGACCGTTAGGAACTTCGGTGGGACTGACATGTCAACTCAGTCGGACCGATATGGTTAGGGTTAGGGCATAACGTAATCTCGGTGAGACCGATTACACAAAATCGGTGAGACCGATTTTGGTAATGGACACACAGAGAGTTGGTCAGGCAAACTCAGTGGGACCGATTCGCTCATCTTGGTTGGACCGAAACGTTACGAAAGGGAAACAGTGAGTTTGCATTGCAATCTCGGTGGGACCAATCACTCATCTCAGTTTGACCGAAACGTTAAGAAGGGAAAAAGAGAGATTACAATCCCATCTCGGTGAGACCGAGATCCCTATCGATGATACCGAAAAGACTAGGGTTTATGGCAGTGGCTATGACAACTGAACTCGGTGGCGCCAGATAGACAGTTTCGCTGGGGCCGAGCCTGACTTTTGGTTTGGGACATATGTGGATGTGAGAAAGTAGTTGAGGGATTTTGGAGCTTATCACTAAGCAGTTTGAGCAAGAAACTCATTAAGCAACACCTCATCCCCTCTTGATAGTATTGGCTTTTCCTATGGACTCAATGTGACCTTGGATCACTAAAAGTAAAATGTAGAGTCTTGTGCTTTGAGCTTGAGCCAATCCTTTTGTCCTTAGCATTTTGAGTGGTCCACTTTTCTCATCCATGCCATGCCAATCATTGAGCTTTCCTGAAATAGTTATCTTGAAATAGCATTAGCTCAATGAGCTATATGTTGTTAGGAATTACCAAAACCACCCAGGGATAGTTGCACTTTCAATCTCCCCCTTTTTGGTAATTGATGACAACATATAGATCAAAGCTTCGACAAATGATAATAAGATTGAAAAACATCGTCGCTTTGAGAAGTATGTGATAAGTAAGAGCTCCCCCTAAATTTGTGCACTCTTTAAAATTTGCTTTGGACCGTAAATGCACAATGTGTTAGGACCATGGGTTACTCTTTCATGTCACATACATCTTGGTGGAGCGCTCAAAATGATAATAATTGAACATATGCACTCATCACCAAGCAAAGTGAGTGATCATATAAGGATATAAGAGATAATATCATCCAACAAGCATTAAGGGTAGCATAACATATGATCAAACACATGATCATCCAAGTATCTTATAGAAGACATAGTGTATCAAGCAAGCTCACAATAAAGAAGTTCAACCACCAAAAACAAGAGAGATAAAAAGCAACACTCTCTCCCTCGAAGCCTGTGATCTATACATTTTTCTCGCCCTTTGGCAACAAGTTACCAAAAAGTTCAAAAATGCATAGTGCTAAACGACTCTCAGGCTTGGTCTTCATGAGGTGGTGTAGATATGACTCCAATGATGAAAGCATCAGTTGATGTAGCTGGAGCTGGTGGTACCGAAGTTGTGGCAGCTAGTGCAGATGTTGTAGCTCTAGTATCTGTGACTGGCACTGCAGCAGATCTCTGTCCTCTGGGCACTCTAGCAAAAGCATCTGTAGTGGACTTGCCCTTCTTCTCCTCCACATCCTCATAGAGGGCTTGCCAAGGACTTTGGCAGTAGTTGTTCTTACCCTCTTCTTCTTCTTGGCTTCACCAGCAGCTTCTTCTTCAGACTCAATGGTGAACTTCATAGTTTCACCTGTGGCAACCTTCCTAGGTTTGGATGTAGGCACTCTCCTGGCAGGTGCCTTCTTGTTCATGCCTGGCTTTGTGGTAGCAACTGTGCCATACTCCTTTTTCAACACCTTCTTCTTTGAAGTGGCCTCATCTTCAACAGCCACATAATCCTCATCTTCAGAATATGAGGTTTTCTTCTTCCTTGTCCTGGTGGTTGCTTTTGGCAAATTGCTGGCAGTGCTCCTGCTGCCCTCATCATAACTGCTTGAGGGACTAGTGCCCTCACTCATCTAAGCTTGCTCTTCAGACTTGTTCTGGCTATCACTTTGATCAGACATTTTGCAAACTCATTGACAGCAGACCTTGTGAATAGGTATAGATGAGGTAGAGTGAATGAGCATCACAAAGTACAGAGGTTTTTGCAAAATAATTGAGTCAAAAACTGAGTTTTAGTTTCCACAGAAAGCATTTCGGAGCTACCAATTTGTAAACTCGGTGATACCGAAGCAGCTTTTGGAACCTAAACTAGTGAACTCGGTCAGACCGAGTCACAGTTCGATGGCACCGAGACTGCTAGGGTTTCACAGAGAATCGATCTCGGTCACACCGATTTGCAATTCTCGGTCACACCGAAAATTGCATGTGCAATGGCTTAAGCCAAATCGGTGAGACCGATTTCTACAACTCGGTCGGTCCAAGATGAGTTCGGCGGAAACCTAACCCTAAATTTTCAAATCAAATCTAATCTATGCAATGCTTTCGCTGGACAGGAAGATTTCATACGTGGGAGGAATCATGGCAAAGCAATGTGCTAGGAATCGGAGTTAAAGAATAGCACAAAGTATCAAGTTCATACCCTATCTCGGCGGTGAACTTGCTACGGCGGCAAGGCGGGGCAGAATGTCGTTGGCGGCGGCGGAGACCAGCGGCGGGAGGTCGCTGGCGGCTAAGAGGACAATCCAGAGACCCGAAGAGACAGAGCAGGTTATGCGCGGGCGAAGGGTTTCGGAAAATTTTCCAAAATTTGACCCGTGAGTATATATAGCCTGACCCTGTCGGTGTGACCGAGTGGAACAACTCGGTGGCACCGAGATGCAAAACTGCAAGCAGTTATTGCAACTCGGTGTGACCGAAAGGTTCTAATCGGTTGCACCGAGATTGAAAACCTAGATCAACTTAGTGATCTCGGTATGATCGAAAAGGGCGAATCGGTCAGACCAAAATGCACAAAGAGGTTTTGGAAGTTTAAGTCTATGATGAATGGGGGACTCCAAGTGCTCCTCACACAGAGTGGTCCGAATCTGACTTGATCAAACTTTGTGATGTAGCATGAACAGAGTTTGAGACAAGAAAAGCATAGATAGCTAGAGAAGGTTCTTAGGCATTCTTGTCCATCCACTTGGCAGAAGGAAAGAAACCAAACAGTCAAAACTACAAGTGGATGTTCTCGAATGAGTAAAATATGCAACCAACATGCTCACACAATAAAATAGCAAATGAAATATGTGGCAAAGCATGCACAACCAAGTCTAGCATCTATCAAACAATTGGCGATGACTAGGTCATCTATATATGAGTATATTGACCAAGGAGTCAAATGAGAACATTTGATCATAGGTCATACTCATCATTTAAGCACAAGTAGGGTTACCACTTTTACATAAAGCATTGTTGTGTTCACACCATTAGAGTTGCTTTAGCTCAATTCTTAGAGTAAAGCTCCCCCTAGATGTGAGAAACCCCCTAAGAGGGATGAACTAACCTTGGGTTTTGTCGATGATGACTTCATGTAGGTGTTGAAGATGTGGATGCTTAATGTTGATGTAGATCATTTGGAGAAATCCATTGGAGTGAGTTGCACTTTCAATACCTACACGGGTTAGTCCCACAATGAACAAACAAGGATATCCATAGACATAGAGTGATGCACACACAAGATGATGTCCATCAAAGCATTAGGTTACCTTGTCCCTTGTCTTACCAACAAGAGGGTTTGTGACTCCTTGAACTAGTGTAAGATGTGGAAGTTGATTGCACTTGTCCTTGCCAAAATGATATGAGTGAAGTATATTGGCTAATTCACCCTCAAGAACTATCTAGTTCTTCTTCTTTGGAATCCACATCATCTTGATGGTAATCCTTGGAGTTGTAGTTGTACTCAATGAAGTAGAACTTGATGTAGTCTTGGGAACCCACTTGACCAAGGCCTTAGGAGCTTCTTCAAATGCATCAATCTCCTCTTGAAGCTTGTCCTTGCCTTTTTGCTTGTGGTCTTGTGGTGGAAGATCATCTTGAGCTTGTGTTCCTTTGAAAGAAGTAGGATCATACTTCTCTTGTTGAGGAACAAACTTCGTCTTGGGGTATGATCTTCTTCCCACTCAACTCCATTGGCATTGAACTTTCGTTCAAAACCAACACCTTGATTCTTCCGATGCCTTCCTTGCTTGCGTACAATTTCCTCGAGTTGCTTACTTCCGGCAAGGCTCTTGTAAACACCTTTCTCTATAATTCCCTTCAATAAGCTATTTTCTTGATCAAGTGTAACTTGGCTAAGAGAATCATTAGTGGAATCAAGAGAACTACTAGAAGCAACAACATTGGATTTAGCATGATTATTATTACTACTAGAAGAAGAATCTTTCTTGTTCTTGTTACTAGACTTGACTTGTGGCATGTAAGTAGATAAGAGTGAACGCTTGGCAATGTAAGAAGAACTTTTCTTGCGAAGATCATCATTGATTGCCTTTAAAAACTCATGCTCTTGCTCAAGGTTGAGCTTTTCAAAGCGTAACTTCTCATGAGTCTTTAAAAGTTCTCAATGATCTTCCAAGATAGTTTCATGAGCTAACTTAAGAGTGTTTAGTTATTTAGTTAGGCGCTCAATCTTATCCTTATCATTGTCATTCGTTTTATCTTGATTAGCATGATTATTTGATGTTTCATCATAGTATTCATCACTAGAGTTGTCAACAAGTAAATCATCGTCACTTAACAAGTCATCTTCATCACTATTGAAATCAACATACTCGGGGTGTGATACCTTTGGGCCTTTAGCCATGAAGCATTGAGGGAGTCCTGGACTAGGGGGTGTCCGGATAGCCGGACTATCATCATCGGCCGGACTCCAAGACTATGAAGATACAAGATTGAAGACTTCGTCCCGTGTCCGGATGGGACTTTCCTTGGCGTGGAAGGCAAGCTTGGTGATACGGATATGTAGATCTCCTACCATTGTAACCGACTCTGTGTAACCCTAGCCCTCTCCGGTGTCTATATAAACCAGAGGGTTTTAGTCCGTAGGACGAACAACCATTACAACAATCATACCATAGGCTAGCTTCTAGGGTTTAGCCTCCTTGATCTCGTGGTAGATCCACTCTTGTACTACCCATATCATCAATATCAATCAAGCAGGAGTAGGGTTTTACCTCCATCGAGAGGGCCCGAACCTGGGTAAAAACACCGTGTCCCTTGTCTCCTGTTACCATCCGCCTAGACGCACAGTTCGGGACCCCCTACCCGAGATCCGCCGGTTTTGACACCGACATTGGTGCTTTCATTGAGAGTTCCTCTGTGTCGTCACTGATAGGCTCGATGGCTCCTTCAGTCATCAACAACAACGCGGTCCAGGGTGAGACTTTTCTCCCTGGACAGATCTTCGTATTCGGCGGCTTTGCACTGCGGGCCAATTCGCTTGGCCATCTGGAGTAGATTGAAAGCTACGCCCCTGGCCACCAGGTCAGATTCGGAAGCCTGAACTTCACGGACGACATCCACGGAGACTTGATCTTCGACAGATTCGAGCCACGGACGAGCGTGCCGCACTGTCATGATGGGCATGATTTAGCTCTGCTGCCGGACAGTGCCCTGGAGGCCGCACATGAGTCCGCTCCGATCCTTAATTCGGAGCCGACTGCGCAGATCGAGGGTGGGTGGCTAGACACCGCCTCGGGGGCTGCAACCTCTACGGCGATGGAGCCGAATACTGACCTTGTCCCTCGCAAAGCTCGTGACTCCGAGGTGCCGGACTCCTCGCCGGACTCCGAACCTCCCGCGTCCCCTCCAATCGAATCCGATTGGGCGCCGATCATGGAGTTCACCGCTGCGGACATCTTTCAACACTCACCTTTTGGCGACATCCTGAATTCGCTAAAGTATCTCTCGTTATCAGGAGAGCCCTGGCCGGACTACGGTCAGGAAGGTTGGGATGCGGACGACGAAGAAATTCAAAACCCACCCACCACCCACTATGCAGCCACTGTCGACGATCTAACCGACATGCTAGACTACGACTCCGAAGACATCGATGGTATGGACGACGATGCTGGAGACGACCAAGAACCAACGCCCACGGGGCACTGGAAGACCACCTCGTCATACGACATATACATGGTGGACATCCCAAAGGATGGGAATGGCGAGGATGCAGCGGAGGAAGGCTCCTCCAAGAAACAGCCCAAGCGCCGGCGCCAGCGGCGCCGCTCTAAATCCCGCCACAGCAAGAATGGAGATTCCGGCACCGGAGATAACACCCCAGAGAGGGCCGAAGACAACCCCCTCCAGCAAGATTCAGCACAGGAGGACAGAGAAGCCAGCCCTCATCCGAGAGCGGCAGACGAAGAGGTAGAGGATGATATTTACATACCTCCCTCCGGAGATGAGGCAAGCCTCGACGACGACGAATTCGTCGTGCCTGAGGATCCCGTCGAACAAGAGCGTTTTAAACGCAGGCTTATGGCCGCGGCAAACAGCCTAAAGAAAAAGCAGCAACAGCTTAGAGCTTATCAAGACCTGCTAGCCGACAGATGGACTGAAGTCCTCGCGGCCGAAGAGCATGAACTCGAACGCCCCTCCAAAATCTACCCTAAACGCAAGTTGCTCCCCGATTAGAGGAGGAGGCATATAGACCTTCATCACCAGCGCACAATATGGCAGACCGACCACCTCGTGGCCGCGACAGAGAGGCCTCTAGGCCCTCCACCAGAACCGTACCCCGGCACCGCTCGAAAAGTATGAAGCCACGGGGGAATGCGCCGGACTTGCGAGACATATTGGAGGACAAGGCAAGACAATCAAGATCGATCTAAGGATCACGTGGGCGCCCCACGATGCGCGACGACTACCGTCGCACCGGATACAGCAACTCCGGCCGGGCCGAACACAGTAGACAAAGCTCGCTTGAGCTACGTCGTGATATAGCCCAATATAGAGCCGCCGCACACCCACTATGCTTCACAGATGAAGTAATGGATCATCAAATCCTTGAAGGGTTTAAACCTGTGAACATTGAATCCTACGATGGCACAACAGACCCCGCGGTTTGGATCGAAGACTATCTCCTTCATATCCACATGGCCCGCGTTGACGATCTTCACGCCATCAAATATCTCCCACTCAAGCTTAAAGGACCAGCTCGGCATTGGCTTAACAGCTTGCCAGCAGAGTCAATTGGGTGATGAGAGGACCTGGAAGCCGCATTCCTTGACAACTTCCAGGGCACATATGTGCGACCACCAGACGTCGATGACCTAAGCCACATAATTCAGCAGCCAGACAAATCGGCCAGACAGTTCTGGACACAGTTCTTAACAAAGAAAAATCAAATCGTCGACTGTCCGGATGCGGAGGCCCTCGCAGCCTTCAAACATAACATCCGCGACGAGTGGCTGGCCCGGCACCTAGGACAGGAAAAGCCAAAATCCATGGCAGCCCTCACATCACTCATGACCCGCTTCTGCGCGGGAGAGGACAGCTGGCTAGCCCGCAGTAACAACCTCAGCAAAAATTCTGGCAGTCCGGATAACAAGGACCGCAATGGCAGGTCGTGTCGCAACAAAAACAAACGCCGCATTAACGGCGACAACACTGAGGATACGGCAGTCAACGCCGGATTCAGAGGCTCCAAACCCGGTCAGCGGAAAAAGCCATTCAAAAGAACTACTCCGGGTCCATCCAAATTGGACCGAATACTCGACCGCTCGTGCCAGATACACGGCACCCCCGAAAAGCCAGCCAATCACACCAACAGGGATTGTTGGGTATTCAAGCAGGCAGGCAAGTTAATCGCCGAAAACAATGACAAGGGGCTGCATAGCGATGACGAGGAAGAGACCCGGCCGCCGAACAATAGAGGACAGAAGGGTTTCCCCCCACAAGTGCGGACGGTAAACATGATATACGCAACCCACATACCCAAGAGGGAGCGGAAGCGTGCACTTAGGGACGTATATGCGATGGAGCCAGTCGCCCCGAAGTTCAATACATGGTCCTCTTGCCCGATCACTTTTGATCGAAGGGACCACCCCACCAGTATCCGCCATGGCGGATTCGCCGCATTGGTTTTAGACCCAATCGTTGATGGATTTCACCTCACCAGAGTCCTGATGGACGGCTGCAGTAGCCTGAACCTGCTTTATCAGGATACAGTGCGCAAGATGGGCATAGACCCCTCAAGGATTAAACCTACAAAGACGACCTTCAAAGGCGTCATACCAGGTGTAGAGGCCAATTGTACAGGCTTAGTCACACTGGAAGTGGTCTTCGGATCCCCGGATAACTTCCGAAGCGAGGAGTTAATCTTCGACATAGTCCCGTTCCGCAGCGGCTATCACGCTCTGCTCGGACGGACCGCGTTTCCAAAGTTCAACGCGGTCCCGCACTACGCATACCTCAAGCTCAAGATGCCAGGCCCTCGAGGAGTCATTACGGTCAACAGAAACACTGAACGCTCCCTCCGAACGGAGGAACACACAGCGGCTCTCGCGGCAGAAGTACAGAGCAGCCTCTTAAGGCAATTTTCGAGTCTGGCCGTTAAGCGACCGAACACGACCAAATGCGCCCGGAGTAACCTACGACAAGACCACCTGGCACGTTCCGAGCACGCGTAGCAATGCGGCCCCAACCCCATCCCTCGCCAAATTGCAAGACTGGTCCTTCGCGTACATCATTACGCTCTGGAGATACCATGCGCATAGGGGGAGTGGCACGGCCACCACAGGCCCAGAATGCGGCTTAACCGCACCAGGGGCTCCCAAGTGTGTGACCCTTTTTATTTCTCTTTTTTCTTACGCACAGGACTCCGTTCACCAGAGGCCCTGTCCGGCAGTAGACCTGCCGAACACACGATGCAACAGCCAGGGGAGGAGAAGGGCTATGACGAGTATCCAGGTGGTCTCCATTACGAGCATTAAATCCATTTCATACACCATTCCGCAGCCCACCCCTGGAGGGGGACATGTTTAATAGTCTTACCCCTTTGCTTACCCACTATTTGTATCGTTCTGCATTCATCGCAGAATTCCTTGAATAAACAATGCATCACTTTTTGCTTATAATTGCATTTCTTTCTTATATATATGTTCATTTATGACATCTTGCATCCGTACACTTCGGTACGGCCGAATACACCAGGGGCTTAAGTTCCCCGCATTATGGTGTGACAAGTCCGAACACTTTCGCAAGTGCGGCACCCCGAACTTATAGCATTATATGCATCGGCTCCGAATCATGTCTTGGGTCAATAGTTGGGTTTGCCCGGCTCCCATGTTTTGGTACCTTGCGTTCCGTTTTATCGGCTAAGGTAGCACTGGGAGAACCACTGCAATTGCGCCCCGGTTGAGCTGGGCGAGCGCCTCAGTGGAGAAAGCTAAAACTGACCGTCATGATAAGGCGAGAGCTGGTCGCTGTTCGAGAGGTCTTTTCGAGTCCCTAAAGACTTATGCCGCTTAGAGCGAGGAACCGGCTTTGTCCGGCCCAGGCGTGGATAGCGCCCCGAACTCGGTCTTCCGAACACTAGGGGCTTCGCCAAAATTTAAAATTATAGAATTCTATGGCTAAGTGAGAGTGTTCAAGCATTATAAGTCCGGTTGCCTCGTTCGCTGTGTTGAGCGCCTCCCTAGATGGACCCAACAATGGGAACAAGAGCGCTCAAGTTTATCCCGAACACCCCAACACTCGTGGCATGGGGGCTGAAGCCAACGACTTGCCATCTCTCAGATTTGATAAACGGCCGCACAGAAGGTAATATTTTAAATTAATAAGCGTTGCTTAGTGCATATGAACACAGTTTTTAGCGCACAGGATAACATAATGCGATTCTACTCAAATATTACATCTTTGGAGCACTCATCCGCAATCATGCGGGCACCCTTCAGGACACTCTTATAATACATTTCGGGCGTGCGATACTCCTTGCCCGCCGGCGGCGCGTCCGTCAGAAGCTTCTCAGCATCCATCCTGCCCCAGTGCACTTTTGCACGGGCAAGGGCCCGACGGGCACCTTCAATGCAGGTGGAGTGCTTGACGACTTCGACCGAGGGACACGCATCCACCAGCCACCGCACCAGGCTGAAATAGCTCCCAGGCATGGCCTCCTTGGGCCACAGCCGAACTATGAGGCCCTTCATGGCCTGTTCGGCTACCTTGTGGAGCTCGACCAGCTGCTTCAGCTGGTCGCTAAGGGGCACCGGATGTCCGGCCTCAGCATACTGAGACCAGAAGACCTTCTCCGTCGAGCTCCCCTCCTCGGCCCGGTAGAAAGTGGCAGCATCGGACATGCTGCGAGGCTGATCTGCGAACGCTCCTGGAGAGCTCCGAATTCGGGTAAGTAACAGGTAATTCACATTCACATGCTTGCTTTGCATGAAAAATGCCTTACCCGCCGCTATTTCCTTCACCGCCTCGATTTCCTGGAGGGCCTTGTGGGCTTCGGCCTTAGCGGCTTTGGCACTCTCAAGAGCCGATGCAAGCTCGGACTCTCGAGTCTTCGAGTCGCGCTCCAAACTCTCATGCTTTTCCACGAGAGCCTGGAGCTCTTGCTGCACCTCCGCCACCCGCGCCTCCTGCTTCTCTCGCTCGGCTCGTTCCGCGGCCGCATTGTGTTCGTCCGCGGACACGGCCTCCTTCAGGGTCGCCACCTCGTTCGTGGTCCCTGGAGTACCCCATGTTATCCTTGTTATTTCTCTTGCAACCAAAATCCTTTTCTGTAAGGTACAAATTTAATACGGTGTTACTCACCTTCCTTGTCCTCGAGTTGCTTCTTGGCACGGCCGATCTCGCTCTCGGACCGCTCGAGGTTCTGCTTCAAAGCATCGACCTCCGCAGTCAGTGCGGCAGAGGTCAGCAGCACAGCCTGCAATCGCATATTGACATATTTTTTAGACCTCCTGCGTATATCTTTTTAGATCCTCAGTCCGGCTTTTCTTTCCGAACACCGAACCGAGCATCAGGGGCTACTGTCTATGTGGTATTATATTACATATTTTAAATCTCTTACCTCAAAGCCTGTTAGAAGGCTGCTGCAGGCTTCGGTCAGCCCGCTCTTGGCGAGCTGAACCTTCTGAATCACCGCACTCATGATAGTGGGGTGTTCTTCCTCGATGGAAGCGCCGTTGAGCACCTCCAACAAGTTATCCGGCGCCTCCGGTTGGACGGAGGCCGCCGGTGTCACAGTCTTGCCCTTCTCACGAAGGGGCCGCCTGCCGGACTCCGGAACCACTGCAGGTTCCGGTGCGGAGTCCGGTGCAAAGTCCGGGAGGTTGCCCTGTGGCACCTCCAGAGCCTCCCCTCCTGGTGGGTCCCCTCCTAGGATCCCACCTCGGCGTCATCAGCATCACGAGGGGTGGAGGCGGTCGGAAGGGAATCCATATCCGACGTAGCCAAGGACCCGCTCGACGAAGCGGGAAGATCGTCCTTGGCCGGACTACAGGTTGTATGCGGCATTAGAAGGACACCACGTGGCAAAAAGAGAAATTATAAATCATCCAGGAATTCGGACACTTACGATCTTGCCAGAGGCTTGGCCCTTGAGGGCCACTCCTCGTCACCGTCGTCGGCGTTGGCGGAGCAGTCCGGAGGAAGGGTCCGTCCTTTCTTGGACCCTTCGGCCGCCCTCGTTGGGGAGGCCTTCCTCTTCTTCTCTCCCCCCACTGGGGGAGAGGCCTCTTTCTCCTCCTCCTCGGGGGAGGAGTCCGCCTCGGAGTCATCGGACGATGAGTCCGATACCACCTGGCGCCGGGAACTCCTTCGGGTTCCCGTGGCCTTCTTCTTGGCCTTCTTCTCCGGCACCACGTAAAGTGCCGGGACCAGCAGCCCCGCCAAACGGGTGTCCGCTGGGTCTTCTGGAAGGGGATCCGGACAGTTAACCTATCCGGACGTCTTCTGCCAGTCCTGTTAAAGGAGTTGGGGGTTTAGATCCCACATAGAGTCAAAGTATGAAAGAAATGAGTGTCCTATAAAGGATAACATAGCTTACCTCGCCGGCCGGGCGCTGCGTGCTGAATCCGCGATCTTCAGTTGCGGATGCGGGGGCTTCTCCGCCCTTGAACAGCACCCTCCAGGCAGCTTCGTACGTCGTGTCGAAGAGCCCGCTCAAGGTCCGGTGCTGTGCCGGATCAAACTCCCACAAATTGAAGGCCCGTTGCTGGCAGGGGAGAATCCGGCGGACAAGCATGACCTGGATCACGTTGACAAGCTTAAGCTTCTTGTTCACCAGGGTCTGGAGACAGGACTGGAGTCCGGTCAGCTCCTCCGAACTACCCCATAGCAAGCCCTTCTCTTTCCAGGAGGTGAGGTGCATGGGGATACCAGATCTGAACTCGGGGGCCGCTGCCCATTTAGGGTCACGCGGCTCGGTGATGTAGAACCACCCCGATTGCCACCCTTTGATGGACTCCACGAAGGCACCCTCGAGCTAGGTTACGTTGGGCATTTTGCCCACCATGGCGCCTCCGCACTCCGCTTGGACGCCCTTCACCACCTTCGGCTTGACATTGAAGGTCTTTAGCCACAAGCCGAAGTGGGGCTGGATGCAGAGGAAGGCCTCGAACACGACGATAAACGCCGAGATGTTGAGGATGAAGTTTGGCGCCAGATCGTGGAAGTCCAGGCCGTAGTAGTACATGAGCCCCCGGACAAAGGGGTGAAGTGGGAAGCCCGGTCCGCGGAGGAAGTGGGGAAGAAATACGACCCTCTCATGGGGCCTGGGGGTGGGGATGAGCTGCCCCTCGTTGGGCAGCCGGTGCGCGATGTCGCTGGACAGGTATCCGGTGCCGCGCAGCTTCTCGATGTGCCCCTCCGTAACGGAGGAGGCCATCCACTTGCCTCCCGCTCCGGACATGGCTGGAGAAGGTTGAGGCGAGATGTACGGACTTGGGCGCTGGAGCTCGATTGCGCGGGGATGGATAAGCAGAAGAGGAAGAAGGCGTAGGTAAAGGAGGTGGATCCTTATCCCCTTATATATGGGCGGACGAAGACTATGCGTCCCCACCAGCCTGGTAAAACTCGCTTATCTCCCAAGCGCCACAATCAATGGTGTGGTTGGGTTACCCACGTCTGTATTGATGGGAATCCCGGAATAAGGGGAACAAGATCTCTGCTTCGACAAGACGTGCCAAGGAAACCGCTTCGCTAAACGCGCTGAGGTGGTATAATAAAAACGATTCAAGTAAAGGCTTGGTAGTGGTGTGACGTCACGCCACAAAATACGTCAGCAGATTGAACTTGTGTACATATTATTCTCTCTACGGTGGTATGTGGAATTTATTTTGCAGAGCCGGACACTATCCTGGTGTTCACAATCTTCTATGGATTATTCAGAAGAGGAACCCGCCTTGCAATGCCGAAAACAATATGCGCGCCGGACTCGTCGTCATTGAAGCCTGGTTCAGGGGCTACTGAGGGAGTCCTGGACTAGGGGGTGTCCGGATAGCCGGACTATCATCATCGGCCGGACTCCAAGACTATGAAGATACAAGATTGAAGACTTCGTCCCGTGTCCGGATGGGACTTTCCTTGGCGTGGAAGGCAAGCTTGGCGATACGGATATGTAGATCTCCTACCATTGTAACTGACTCTATGTAACCCTAGCCCTCTCCGGTGTCTATATAAACCGGAGGGTTTCAGTCCGTAGGACGAACAACCATTACAACAATCATACCATAGGCTAGCTTCTAGGGTTTAGCCTCCTTGATCTCGTGGTAGATCCACTCTTGTACTACCCATATCATCAATATCAATCAAGCAGGAGTAGGGTTTTACCTCCATCGGGAGGGCCTGAACCTGGGTAAAAACATTGTGTCCCTTGTCTCTTGTTACCATCCGCCTAGACGCACAGTTCGGGACCCCCTACCCGAGATCCGCCAGTTTTGACACCGACAAGCATCTTCCAATTCCTTCATTTGGTGAGTCAAATATGTCGTAGGAGTTGGTTGACACAAGTGCTAGACCGGCAACACCTTCATCTTGAGTATATTCGGAGTCGGAGTGATAGCTTCTCTCGGAGTGATTGTCGGAGTCGGAGCCGGATACCCATTCACCAACATGAGCTTGATGTCTTTGTTTTGTGTAGCTCCCTGATGACTTGTCCTTCCTTTCCGAATCCTTGCTTCTCCGGGATGTTCTTCGTTCATAACAATCATCTCTACTCCTTCTTTCTCTTTATGGTAATTCTTCTCTTCTACTCCTTTTTGGAGAATCTTCTCTTCTTTCGTAGGGAGTCGTACACTCATTGGAATAGTGTCCGGGTCTTCCACAATTGTAGCAATTACACTCACGACTAGAAGATCTTTTGTCATTATAGGACCTTAACTTGGAACTTCTTTCCTTGCTTCTACTCTTGTAGAACTTGTTGAAGTTCTTCACCATTAGGCTCAATTCTTCATTGAAGGTTTGTTTCTCACTTGATGATGTGGGAGCTTCACATGAGTCTTTGTAAGCACCACTTGACTTGTTGTGGAGCTCCTCCTTATCCTTGAGTGACATCTCATGAGCAACAATTCTTCCAATGACTTCTGTTGGCTTGAGATCTTTGTAATTGGGCATCATTTGGATCAATGTGCACACGGTATCATATTTTCCATACAAGGCTCTTAGGATCTTCTTGATGATGAATTTGTCAGTCATCTCTTCACTTCCTAAGCCGGCAATCTCATTTGTGATAAGAGCAAGCCTAGAGTACATCTCAGTGACGCCTTCACCATCCTTCATTTTGAACTTGTCAAGTTGACCTTGAAGCACATCCAATTTGGATTCCTTGACGAAGTCGGTACCTTCGTGAATGTCAATCAAAGTATCCCAAATTTCCTTTGCATTCTCAAGACGGATGATTTTGTTGAATTCTTCGGGGCACAATCCGTTGAAGAGGATATCACAAGCTTGAGCATTGTATTGCAGCATCTTCAACTCTTCCGCGGTAGCTTCATGGTTCGGTTCTCTCCCATCAAAGAATTCACCTTGCAAGCCAATATACACAATAGCCCAAACAGCGGGGTTATGTCCAAGAATATGCATTTTCATCTTATGCTTCCAACTAGCAAAGTTTGTACCATCAAAGTAAGGACCTCTATGGTGGTAATTTCCCTCACTAGACGCCATACTCTCCTAGGTTGTGAAACCAAGGCTATGACCACCAAAAGCTATGGAAATCAAAGCAAATGGAGACCAAAGCTCTGATACCACTTGTAGGATCGAAAGTATGTCTAGAGGGGGTGATTAGACTACTTGACCAAATAAAAATCTAGCCTTTTCCCAATTTTAGTTCTTGGCAGATTTTAGCAACTTAGCACAAGTCAAGCAATCAACCTACACATGCAATTCTAAGAGTATAGCAGCGAAATATAAAACAATTGCATATGAAGGTAAAGGGAGGAGTTCGAGGAGGCAAACACAATGTTGACACGGAGATTTTTTATCTGTGGTTCCGATAGGTGGTGCTATCGTACATCCACGTTGATGGAGACTTCAACCCACGAAGGGTAACGGTTGCGCGAGTCCATGGAGGGCTCAAACCATGAAGGGTCCACGAAGAAGCAACCTTGTCTATCCCACCATGGCCGTCATCCACGAAGGACTTGCCTAACTAGGGTAGATCTTCACGAAGTAGGCGATCTCCTTGCCCTTACAAACTCCTTGGTTCAACTCCACAATCTTGTCGGAGGCTCCCAAGTGACACCTAACCAATCTAGGAGACACCGCTCTCCAAGAAGTAACAAATGGTGTGTTGATGATGAACTCCTTGCTCTTGTGCTTCAAATGATAGTCTCCCCAACACTCAACTCTCTCTCACAGGATTTGGATTTGGTGGAAAGAAGGTTTGAGTGGAAAGCAACTTGGGGAAGGCTAGAGATCAAGATTTATGTGGTAGGAATGGAATATCTTGACCTCAACACAAGTGTAGGTGGTTCTCTCTCAGAAAATGTATGTTGGAAGTGTAGGAATGTTCTGATGGCTCTCTTCACGAATGAAGAGTGGGTGGAGGGGTATATATAGCCTCCACACAAAATCTAACCGTTACACACAACTCACCAAACTCGGTGGGACCGAATCCTGAAACTCGGTCAGACCGATTTAGTAAATAATGTGACCGTTAGGAATTTCGGTGGGACCGACTTGTCAACTCGGTTGGGCCGATATGGTTAGGGTTAGGGCATAACATAATCTCGGTGAGACCGATTTTGGTAATAGACACACAGAGAGTTGGTCAGGCAAACTCGGTGGGACCGATTTGCTCATCTCGGTTGGACCGAAACGTTACGAAAGGGAAACAGTGAGTTTGGATTGCAATCTCGGTGGGACCGATCGCTCATCTCGGTTTGACCGAAACATTACGAAGGGAAACAGAGAGATTACAATCCCATCTCGGTGAGACCGAGATCTCTATCGGTGAGACCGAAAAGACTAGGGTTTATGGCAGTGGCTATGACAACTGAACTTGGTGGCGCCGGACAGTTTCGGTGGGGTCGAGTCTGACTTTTGGTTTGGGACATATGTGGATGTGAGAAAGTAGTTGAGGGATTTTGGAGCATATCACTAAGCACTTTGAGCAAGAAACTCATTAAGCAACACCTCATCCTCTCTTGATAGTATTGGCTTTTCCTATGGACTCAATGTGACCTTGGATCACTAAAAGTAAAATGTAGAGTCATGTGCTTTGAGCTTGAGCCAATCCTTTTGTCCTTAGCATTTTGAGGGGTCCACTTTTCTCATCCATGCCATGCCAATCATTGAGCTTTCCTGAAATAGTTATCTTGAAATAGCATTAGCTCAATGAGCTATATGTTGTTAGGAATTACCAAAACCACCCAGGGATAGTTGCACTTTTAGACATTTCATATTAAGCACACATTATATTTCATTTCCATATTAAGGAAGCAAAATTTCATAATTGAAATTCATCATAGTACAACATGATATAGCTTCAGCACTCAGCTACCACATTACACAACTGCACCAGCAGCAAGTTCCACATGCAACATGTAGAACCTTTTGAAATTAGCATCATAGACGGTATATAGACAGATGCATCTCATCTGGAAAACTGCTGAAGCGGCAGGCGAATATTGAGCCTTCATTCATGTTGAAGGTCTTTGCAACTTTAGGCCAGTGTCTGTGGATGATTGACTGTCTGTCCTTTGTCCTCTTCAGGAACACTTCAATATTGAACCATGGGTGTTGTATGAAAACCTTCCTCGCCTCCTGACCATAGAGGTGGTTTGAGAGGTAATCAGCATTGAACTGCTTTGGAAAGGCCTGAAAACAAGGATGTGCATAAATATCTTCTCTATATTGGAAATGGGGCAAACAAATAAAAGGCAAGGTATAATAGTTAGTACCATCTTGTAGTGAACTGATGTCTTCTTCATTGTGCAGACAAAGATCTCTTTGTTTTTTATCGCTAATTTCTTTATCCTAACAATCTTTCTGAGTTTCTTGATTTCATTGATATTCATGGACAACTCATTTCCCCATATGCAAAAAGGGTCGAACAGTGGGTCAAAACCTCTGACAGCAGGACCTACATGTGCAAGACCAAATTGTTAAAAACCAAAATATTAGAACGGTTCCTGCAATTGCACAATAATGTGCTATTAGACAATGGATCATGCACGTGCTAACCTCGATTGTAAACCTCAGTGCTTCCCTTTGTTTCCCTGCAACACATATAAGGTAGTTAGTCATCAGGTTAAGTAAGGGTTCGCATGCTATCAGTAAAATATGTTGATGAAAAATAAGCACATTGCAGATCCATCAGATTAATTCAAGCCACACGAAAAACCCATTTACCCTAACCAAGCATGATTAAGAACTAGGAAATATGGCACTTGTATATGTTTCTCATGTATTAAGTGCAGCCAAATCCGATTTATTCCTCACATGCACAACAATACAAAATTCTACCCACAACAATGGACATCGCATTGCAGAATTGAACCAAGTAGTTAACTAAACACCACAACAAATGAACCAAACGTTAACTGAGCACCACATTGCACAATATAACATACTCCTAATAGAAGATCAGATAGTTAACCAAACATTTAACTACAACCAATTGTAGGAATTGTATTTGTTTCTCATGTATTTACTACAACAAAATTCAATTTATTCCTAACATGGTATACAATAACAAAATGCACCCAAAATTTTGTAAAGATAAATTCGATTTATTTCTCACATGGAAGACAATACAAAATTGCAGCCTGAAGAATTGAACATCACATTTGCAGAATTGAACCAAACAGTTAACTGAAGACGACAACTAATTAACAAAACAGTTAATAAGTGAGCACCACACTGCATGACATATAGAACATATACACTAGAGCAACAGATTGCATGGTAAAATTAGATAGCACAATTCACTAGAATTTGTGAAGGAAAAGCAGGAGCAGCACACGCAACGGGTAAACCGAGCATGCTTAACCGGCATAGCTAGCAAATGGCAAGGTGCTCCTCCAAGATCTGGGGGTCGGCACGAATGGTGGCGCTTATTGGTGGAGCGGTCGGTGATTTGGGTGGAAGGTGTCGCGCTCTCCCCGGCGGTCACGGCATGTGGGGTGTGGAAGGAGGAGGAGGATGGGGGTCGGGTGTGGATTACCTGCCTGGATAGACGAGGCCGAGCAGCGTGAAGGAGGGTCACCGACAAGGAGGCGGCGCTGCAAGCAAGGAGTGAAGGTTTCAACTTGTAAAGGAAGGCGGAAAGAGGGGAAATGTGGTTTTGGTAAGGGGGAGGGGGCGGGGAGGTAGATATTTCCGCGGAAGCCGAAAATTTGGAATCGCTTCAGCGAAAAACTGGCGTGCAAAGTGTCATCAGACACGGTCCCTTATTCAGAACTGTGAACGATATGTGGACATCACAAATGATTCAGATAGCTTAACCCGTGTGTGATGAGTTTGAACGTCAAAAGTTTTGGTTTGAATTTCCATGGTTACAATGGTCATCCACGTCATTGCATAATTTGGGTACACAAAGGAGACTACAGCACACCCACACTATGGCTGGTGCTCGTCGATCTCCGTTGCCGCCTCCATGTCCAGCTCGCACCCGACGGTCTCCTAGGGAAGGGGCTCCATGGCATCCATCGCACCATACTCGGCAAGCATCTCGCCATCCGTGTCTGCCATCTCTTTGGAAAAGGCCGCCACGAGCTGGGCGTGGGCGGACGCGATCTGGGCTTGGACGGGCTCCGTCGTGGCAAGGTATGTGGCAGAGGAACGGACGGCTGCTCAAACGCTCTCGGCGATTTCCAGCTCTTCGGTTGTGGGTTGCCGACCGTTGTCGGAGAAGCTTCATTTGATTTGTGCGGTAACCGCCAGGAGCTGGGCGTGGGCGGCCTCGACATGGTCGTGGGCGGCCTCCATCAGGGCTAAGGCCGCCGCTGCAAAACGGATAGCTGTTGTGCCGCTCTCGCCAGTTGCTATCCCCGAGGCAGATGTTGCTGCCGCCACCTAAGAAGCAACAGCGGCCGTTTGGGCTGCCTTTGCCGCCCAGTCGCAGGTTGCGGCCGTGCTCATGCACCTTGTTAGCACGCGCATGGCGGCTGCGGCCGTGCTCTCGCCGGAGTGGGCCACCAAAGTTGCCCTCACGACGCGGGTCCACGTGCCCATCTTTCACAGGCAAAGATTGAACAGTGAAATGATATTTGGGAAGCGAGCTAGTGTGCTTGAGACGCCTGCTGTGGACTGTAGCCGACGCACCTTCTCGCGTAAGCCATAGGCGTACTTTACACCAACGGTGCTCCAGGATATTTTGTGCTGCATCTCACACGGTTGCTGATAATAAACTGTGTGTGATCTACTTAATTTTTCATCTTGGTTTGAATTACATAATGGGGTCACAGTGGCAAAGGACGGTGTTTGAATTGCTAGACCTTTTATTTGGAGTGAACATGCAACTATATGTGTGTCATAAAAGAATTGGAATTATTCAGGGTTCGTTTGAACATTTTATACATTAAATTGGTTTTCTAGCCATTTCAGGTGAACAATTCAAATTTGAACTACATGCACATGCTCCAGTGCATATAAATTGGTTGAAAAATAAAATCTATGTCCTATGGTGCATGCTTAGGTCCCATGCAAGAAATGGGAATGAATTTCAAACACCAGGGCACCGTTGATTGCCGGCAAAACATTGAGATGCCTGGTTTCTAAATTCTAGTAAATCCAAAACTTGTCTGAAATTCATGAAACTTGGCATGCTATCATGGAGCAGCATCAACATGTCGTGGTAAAAATTTTGTCCCATTTGGGGCAGGTTTGGGTATATGCTTCTCACAAACCGGAGCTTCTCACAGCAAGCATGATGGTTCTCAGTTGGGAACGTCCCACCTTTGGGGACGAAATGATATACATTGCCTCTTATAGCTTTCAAAAAAATTCTCGTGTCAACATAGAACAATAGGACTGTTGTGTCATTTTTTGTGATTTTTCGGGGTTTGTTTTGATATTTTTATGCATTAACTAAGTTTTCAATGCATTTATGTGCATAATTCAAATTTGAACTACATGCACACGCTCCAGTGCATATAAATTGGTTGAAAAATCAAATATGTGTCCTTGGGTGCATGCTTAGGTCCCATGCAAGAAATGGGAATGAATTTCAAACACCAGGGCACCGTTGATTGCCGGCAAAACATTGAGATGCCTAGTTTTTTTAAATTCTAGTAAATCCAAAACTCATCTAAAATTCATGATACTTGGCATGCTATCATGGAGCGGCATCAACATGCCATGCTACAAATTTTGTCCCATTTGGGGTAGGTTTGGGCATATGCTTCTCACAAACCGGAGCTTCTCACAACAAGCATGATGGTTTTCGGTAGGGAACGTCCCACCTTTGGGGACAAAATGATATCCATTATCTCTTATTGCTTTCAATTCTTTTTCTTATGTCAACGTAGAAAATTAGGAGTGTTGTGTGAATTTTTGTGATTTTTCGAGGTTCGTTTGGACATTTTTATGCATTAACTGAGTTTTCAATGAATTTATGTGCATAATTCAAATTTGAACTACTGTACATGCTCGAGTGCATATAAATTGGTTGAAAAATCTAATATGTGTCCTTGGGTGCATGCTTAGGTCCCATGAAAGAAATGGGAATGAATTTCAAATACCAGGGCTCCGTTGATTGCCGACAAAACATTGAGATGCCTGGTTTTAAAATTCTAGTAAATCCAAAACTCGTCTGAAATTCATGAAACTTGGCATGCTATCATGGAGTGGCATCAACATGTCATGGTACAAATTTTGTCCCATTTGGGGCAGGTTTGGGTATATGCTTCTCAAAAATCTGAGCTTCTCACAACAAGCATGATGGTTTTCTGTCGGGGACGTCCCACATTTGGGGATGAAACTATATCCATTGCCTCTTATTGCTTTCAAATTTTTTTCTCGTGTCAACATAGAACAACAGGAGTGTTGTGTGAACTTTGGTGATTTTTTGGGGTTCGTTTGGACAGTTTTATGCATTAACTAAGTTTTCAATGCATTTATCTGCATAATTCAAATTTGAACTACATGCACATGCTCCAGTGCATATGAATTCATTGAAAAATCAAATCTATGTCCTTGGGTGCATGCTTAGGTCCATGCAAGAAATGAGAATGAATTTCAAACACCAGGGCACCGTTGATTGCCGGCAAAACATTGAGATGCTTGGTTTTTAAATTCTAGTAAATCCAAAACTCGTATGAAATTCATGAAACTTGGCATGAGGTTTGGGTATATGCTTCTCACAAACCGTAGCTTCTCACAACAAGCATGATGGTTTTCGGTACGGAACTTCCCACCTTTGGGGACAAAACGATATCCATTGCCTCTTATTGCTTTCAAAATTTTTTCTCTTGTCAACATATAACAACAGGAGTGTTGTGTGAATTTTTGTGATTTCTCGGGGTTCGTTTGGACATTTGTTACGCATTAACTGACTTTCAATGCATTTATGCGCATAATTCAAATTCGAACTACATGCACGTGCTCCAGTGCATATAAATTGGTTGAAAAATCAAATCTGTGTCCTTGGGTGCATGCTTAGGTCCCATGCAAGAAATGGGAATGAATTTAAAACACTAGGGCGCCGTTGATTGCCGGCAAAACATTGAGATGCCTGGTTTTTAAATTCTAGAAAATCCAAAACTCGTCTAAAACTCAAGAAACTTGGCATGCTATCATGGAGCGGCATCAACATGTCGTGGTACAAATTTTGTCCCATTTGGGGCTGGTTTGTGTATATGCTTCTCACAAACCGGAGCTTCTCACAACAAGCATGATGGTTTTTGGTAGGGAACGTCCCACCTTTGGGGACGAAACGATATCCATTGCCTCTTATTGCTTTCAAATTTTTTTCTCGTGTCAACATAGAACAACAGGAGTGTTGTGTGAATTTTGGTGATTTTTCGGGGTTCATTTGGACATTTTTATGCATTAACTGAGTTTTCAATCCATTTATCTGCATAATTCAAATTCGAAGTACATGCACATGCTCCAGTGTACATAATATGGTTGAAAAAAGAAATTTGTGTCCTTGGGTGCATGCCTAGGTCCCATGCAAAAAATGGGAATGAATTTCAAACACCAGGGCACCGTTGATTGCCGGAAAAACATTGAGATGCCTGGTTTTTAAATTGTACTAATTCCAAAGCTCTGAAATTCATGAAACTTGACATGCTATCATGGACCAGCATCAACATGTCGTGGTACAAATTTTGTCCCATTTGGGGCAGGTTTGGGTATATGCTTCTCACAAACCGGAGCTTCTCACAACAAGCATGATGGTTTTCGGTAGGGAACGTCCCACCTTTAGGGACGAAACGATATCCATTGCCTCTTATTGCTTTCAAATTTTTTTTCTCGTGTCAACATAGAACAACCGGAGTGTTGTATGATTTTTTGTGATTTTCAGGGTTTGTTTGGACATTTTTATGCATTAACTGAGTTTTCAAAGCATTTATGAGCATAATTCAAATTTGAACTACATGCACGTGCTCCAGTGCATATAAATTGATTGAAAAATCAAATATGTGTCCTTGGGTGCATGCTTAGGTTCAATGCAAGAAATGGGAATGAATTTCAAACACCGGGGCACCGTTGATTGTCGGCAAAACATTGAGATGCCTGGGTTTTAAATTCTAGTAAATCTAAAACTCATCTGAAATTCATGAAACTTGGCATGCTATCGTGGAGCGTCATCAACATGCCATGGTAAAAAATTTGTCCCATTTGGGGCAGGTTTGTGTATATGCTTCTCAGAAACCGGAGCTTCTCACAACAAGCATGATGGTTTTCGGTAGGGAACGTTCCAACTTTGGGGACGAAACGATATCCATTGTCTCTTATTGCTTTCAAGTTATTATCTCGTGTCAACATAGAACAACAGGAGTGTTGTGTGAATTTTTTGTGATTTTTCGGGGTTCATTTGGACATTTTTACGCATTAACTGAGTTTTCAATGCATTTATGTGCATAATTGAAATTCGAACTACATGCACCTGCTCCAGTGCATATAAATTGGTTGAAAAATCAAATATGTGTCCTTGGGTGCATGCTTAGGTACCATGCAAGAAATGGGAATGAATTTCAAACACCAGGGCGCTGATGATTGCCGGCAAAACATTGAGATGCCTGGTTTGTAAATACTAATAAATCCAAAACTCGTCTAAAATTTATGAAACTTGGCATGCTATCATGGAGAGGCATCAACATGTGATGGTACAAATTTTGTCCCATTTGGGGCAGATTTGGGTATATGCTTCTCACAAACCGGAGCTTCTCACAACAAGCATGATGATTTTTGGTAGGGAACGTCCCACCTTTGGGGACGAAGTGATATCCATTGCCTCTTATTGCTTTCAAAAATAATTTCGTGTCAACATAGAACAACAGGAGTGTTGTGTGAATTTTGGTGGTTTTTCGGGGTTCGTTTGGACATTTTTATGCATTAACTGAGTTTTCAATGCATTTATGTGCATAATTCAAATTCGAACTACATGCACATGCTCCAGTGTATATAAATTGGTTGAAAAAACAAATTTGTGTACTTGGGTGCATGCCTAGGTCCCATGCAAAAAATGGGAATGAATTACAAACACCTAGGTACCATTGATTGCCGGAAAAACATTGAGATGCCTGGTTTTTAAATTGTAGTAATTCCAAAGCTCTGAAATTCATGAAACTTGGCATGCTATCATGGACCGGCATCAACATGTCGTCGTACAAATTTTGTCCCATTTGGGGCAGGTTTGGGTATATGCGTCTGACAAACCGGAGCTTCTCACAACAAGCATGATGGTTTTCGATAGGGAACGTCCCACCTTTAGGGACGAAACGATATCCATTGCCTCTTATTGCTTTCGAAAAATTTTCTCGTGTCAACATAGAACAACTGGAGTGTTGTGTGATTTTTTGTGATTTTCAGGGTTCGTTTGGACATTTTTATGTATTAACTGAGTTTTCAAAGCATTTATGTGCATAATTCAAATTTGAACTACATGCACGTGCTCCAGTGCATATAAATTGGTTGAAAAATCAAATATGTGTCCTTGGGTGCATGCTTAGGTCCAATGCAAGAAATGGGAATGAATTTCAAACACCGGGGCACCGTTGATTGTCGGCAAAACATTGAGCTGCCTGGTTTTTAAATTCTAGTAAATCTAAAACTCGTCTGAAATTCATGAAACTTGGCATGCTATCGTGGAGCGTCATCAACATGCCGTGGTAAAAAATTTGTCCCATTTGGGGTAGGTTTGTGTATATGCTTCTAAGAAACCGGAGCTTCTCACAATAAGCATGATGGTTTTCGGTAGGGAACGTTCCAACTTTGGGGACGAAACGATATCCATTGTCTCTTATTGCTTTCAAATTATTATCTCGTGTCAACATAGAACAACAGGAGTGTTGTGTGAATTTTTGTGATTTTTCGGGGTTCATTTGGACATTTTTAAGCATTAACTGAGTTTTCAATGCATTTATGTGCATAATTGAAATTTGAACTACATGCACCTGCTCCAGTGCATATAAATTGGTTGAAAAATCAAATCTGTGTCCTTGGGTGCATGCTTAGGTACCATGCAAGAAATGGGAATGAATTTCAAACACCAGGGCGCTGATGATTGCCGGCAAAACATTGAGATGCCTCGTTTGTAAATTCTAATAAATCCAAAACTCGTCTAAAATTCATAAAACTTGGCATGCTATCATGGAGCAGCATCAACATGTCGTGGTACAAATTTTGTCCCATTTGGGGCAGGTTTGGGTATATGCTTCTCACAAACTGGAGGTTCTCACAACAAGCATGATGGTTTTCGACAGGGAACGTCCCACCTTTGGGGACGAAACGATATCCATTGCCTCTTATTGCTTTCAAATTTTTTTCTCTATTCAACATAGAACAACAGGAGTGTTGTGTGAATTTTTGTGATTTTTTGGGGTTCCTTTGGACATTTGTTACGCATTAACTGAGTTTTCAATGCATTTATGTGCATAATTCAAATTCGAACTACATGCATGTGCTCCAGTGCATATAAATTGGTTGAAAAATCAAATCTGTGTCCTTGGGTGCATGCTTAGGTCCCATGCAAGAAATGGGAATGAATTTAAAACACTAGGGCGCCGTTGATTGCCGGCAAAACATTGAGATGCCTGGTTTTTAAATTCTAGAAAATCCAAAACTCGTCTGAAATTCAAGAAACTTGGCATGCTATCATGGAGCGGCATCAACATGTCGTGGTACAAATTTTGTCCCATTTGGGGCTGGTTTGTGTATATGCTTCTCACAAACCGGAGCTTCTCACAACAAGCATGATGGTTTTTGGTAGGGAACGTCCCACCTTTGAGGACGAAACGATATCCATTGCCTCTTATTGCTTTCAAATTTTTTTCTCGTGTCAACATAGAACAACAGGAGTGTTGTGTGGATTTTGGTGATTTTTCGGGGTTCGTTTGTACATTTTTATGCATTAACTGAGTTTTCAATGCATTTATCTGCATAATTCAAATTCGAAGTACATGCACATGCTCCAGTGTACATAATATGGTTGAAAAAACAAATTTGTGCACTTGGGTGCATGCCTAGGTCCCATGCAAAAAATGGGAATGAATTTCAAACACCAGGGCACCGTTGATTGCCGAAAAAACATTGAGATGCCTGGTTTTTAAATTGTACTAATTCCAAAGCTCTGAAATTCATGAAACTTGACATGCTATCATGGACCAGCATCAACATGTCATGGTACAAATTTTGTCCCATTTGGGGAAGGTTTGGGTATATGCTTCTCACAAACCGGAGCTTCTCACAACAAGCATGATGGTTTTCGGTAGGGAACGTCCCACCTTTGGGGACAAAACGATATCCATTGCCTCTTATTGCTTTCAAAAAAATTTCTCGTGTCAACATAGAACAACTGGAGTGTTGTGTGATTTTTTGTAATTTTCAGGGTTCGTTTGGACATTTTTATGCATCAACTGAGTTTTCAAAGCATTTATGTGCATAATTCAAATTTGAACTACATGCACGTGCTCCAGTGCATATAAATTGGTTCGAAAATCAAATATGTGTCCTTGGGTGCATGCTTAGGTCCCATGCAAAAAATGGGAATGAATTTCAAACACCACGGCACCGTTGATTGCCGGCAAAACATTGTGATGTCTAGTTTTAAAATTCTAGTAAATTCAAAGCTCTTCTGAAATTCATGAATCTTGGCATGCTATCATGGAGCGGTATCAACATACTGTGGTACAAATTTTGTCCCATTTGGGGCCGGTTTGGGTATATGCTTCTCAAAAACCGGAGCTTCTCAGAACAAGCATGATGGTTTTCGGTAGGGAACGTCCCACCTTTGGGGACGAAATGATATCCATTACCTCTTATTGCTTTCAAATATTTTCTCGTGTCAACATAGAACAACACGAGTGTTGCATGAAGTTTGTGATTTTTCGGGGTTCGTTTGGACATTTTTATGCATTAACTGAGTTTTCAATGCATTTATGTGCATAATTCAAATTTGCACTACATGCACATGCTCCAGTGCATATGAATTGGTTGAAAAATCAAATATGTGTCCTTGGGTGCATGCTTATGTCCCATGCAAGAAATGGGAATGAATTTCAAACACCAGGGCACTGTTGATTGCCGGCAAAACATTGAGATGCCTGGTTTTTAAATTCTAGTAGATCCAAAACTCGTCTGAAATTCATGAAACTTGGCATGCTATCATGGAGTGGCATCAACATGCCGTGGTAAAAAATTTATCCCATTTGAGGCAGGTTTGGGTATATGCTTCTCACAAACCGGAGCTTCTCACAACAAGCATGATGGTTTTCGTCAGGAAATGTCCCACCTTTGGGGACGAAACGATATACATTACCTCTTATTGCTTTCAATTTTTTTTCTTGCGTCAATATAGAACAACAGGAGTGTTGTGTGAATTATTGTGATTTTTCAGGGTTCGTTTGGACATTTTTACGCATTAACTGAGTTTTCAATGCATTTATGTGCATAATTCAAATTTGAACTACACGCACATGCTCCAGTGCATATAAATTGGTTGAAAAAACAAATTTGTGTCCTTGGGTGCATGCTTAGGTCCCATGCAAGAAATGGGAATGAATTTCAAACACCAGGGCGCCGTTGATTGCCGGCAAAACATTGAGATGCCTGGTTTTTAAATTCTAGAAAATCCAAAACTCGTCTGAAATTCAAGAAACTTAGCATGCTATCATGGAGCAGCATCAACATGTCGTGGTACAAATTTTGTCCCATTTGGGGCTGGTTTGTGTATATGCTTCTCACAAACCGGAGCTTCTCACAACAAGCATGATGGTTTTTGGTAGGGAACGCCCCACCTTTGGGAACGAAACGATATCCATTGCCTCTTATTGCTTTCAAATTTTTTTCTCATGTCAACATAGAACAACACGAGTGTTGTGTGAATTTTGGTGATTTTTCGGGGTTCGATTGGACATTTTTATGCATTAACTGAGTTTTCAATGCAGTTATGTGCATAATTCAAATTCGAACTACATGCACATGCTCCAGTGTATACAAATTGGTTGAAAAAACAAATTTGTGCACTTGGGTGCATGCCTAGGTCCCATGCAAAAAATGGGAATGAATTTCAAACACCAGGGCACCGTTGATTGCCGGAAAAACATTGAGATGCCTGGTTTTTAAATTGTAGTAATTCCAAAGCTCTGAAATTCATGAAACTTGGCATGCTATCATGGACCGGCATCAACATGTCGTGGTACAAATTTTGTCCCATTTGGAGCAGGTTTGGGTATATGCTTCTCACAAACCGGAGCTTCTCACAACAAGCATGATGGTGTTCGGTAGGGAACGTCCCACCTTTAGGGACGAAACGATATCCATTGCCTCTTATTGCTTTTAAATTTTTTTCTCGTGTCAACATAGAACAACCGGAGTGTTGTATGATTTTTTGTGATTTTCAGGGTTCGTTTGGACATTTTTATGCATTAACTGAGTTTTCAAAGCATTTATGTGCATAATTCAAATTTGAACTACATGCACGTGCTCCAGTGCATATAAATTGGTTGAAAAATCAAATATGTGTCCTTGGGTGCATGCTTAGGTTCGATGCAAGAAATGGGAATGAATTTCAAACATCGGGGCACCGTTGATTGTCGGCAAAACATTGAGATGCCTGGTTTTTAAATTCTAGTAAATCTAAAACTCGTCTAAAATTCATGAAACTTGGCATGCTATCGTGGAGCGTCATCAACATGCCGTGGTAAAAAAATTGTCCCATTTGGGGCAGGTTTGTGTATATGCTTATCACAAACCGGAGCTTCTCACAACAAGCATGATGGTTTTCGGTAGGGAACATTCCAACTTTGGAGACGAAACGATATCCATTGTCTCTTATTGCTTTCAAATTATTTTCTCGTGTCAACATAGAACAACAGGAGTGTTGTGTGAATTTTTGTGATTTTTCGGGGTTCATTTGGACATTTTTACGCATTAACTGAGTTTTCAATGCATTTATGTGCATAATTGAAATTCGAACTACATGCACCTGCTCCAGTGCATATAAATTGGTTGAAAAATCAAATCTGTGTCCTTGGGTGCATGCTTAGGTACAATGCAAGAAATGTTAACGAATTTCAAACACCATGGCGCTAATGATTGCCGGCAAAACATTGAGATGCCTCGTTTGTAAATTCTAATAAATCCAAAACTCGTCTAAAATTCATGAAACTTGGCATGCTATCATGGAGCGGCATCAACATGTCGTGGTACAAACTTTGTCCCATTTGGGGCAGGTTTGGGTATATGCTTCTCACAAACTGGAGGTTCTCACAACAAGCGTGATGGTTTTCGACAGGGAACGTCCCACCTTTGGGGACGAAACGATATCCATTGCGTCTTATTGCTTTCAATATTTTTTCTCGTGTCAACACAGAACAACAGGAGTGTTGTGTGATTTTTTGTGATTTTTCGGGGTTCGTTTGGACATTTTTTATGCATTAACTGAATTTTCAATGCATTTATGTGCATAATGAAAATTTGAACTACATGCGCATGCTCCAATGCATATAAATTGGTTGAAAAATTAAATCTATGTCCTTGGGTGCATGCTTAGGTCCCATGCAAGAAATGGGAATGAATTTCAAACACCAGGGCACCGTTGATTGCCGGCAAAACATTGAGATGCCTCGTTTTTAAATTCTAGTAAATCCAAAACTCGTCTGAAATTCATGAAACTTGGCATGCTATCATGGAGAGGCATCAACATGTCATGGTACAAATTTTGTCCCATTTGGGGCAGATTTGGGTATATTCTTCTCACAAACCGGAGCTTCTCACAACATGCATGATGGTTTTCCGTAGGGAACGTCCCACCTTTGGGGACGAAACGATATCCATTGCCTCTTATTGCTTTCAAATATTTTACTTGTGTTAACATAGAACAACAAGAGTGTTGTGTGAATTTTTGTGAATTTTCGGGATTCGTTTGGACATTTTTATGCATTAACTGAGTTTTCAATGCATTTATGTGCATAATTCAAATTTGAACTACATGCACATGCTCCAGTGCATATAAATTGGTTGAAAATCATATATGTGTCCTTGGGTGCATGCTTAGGTCCCATGCAAGAAATGGGAATGAATTTCAAACACCAGGGCACCGTTGATTGCCGGCAAAACATTGAGATGTCTGGTTTTTAAATTCTAGTAAATCGAAAACTCGTCTAAAATTCATGAAACTTGGCATGTTATCATGGAGCGGTATCAACATGTCGTGGTAAAATTTTTGTCCCATTTGGGGCAGGTTTGGGTATATGCTTCTCACAACCGGAGCTTCTCACAACAAGCATGATGGTTTTCGGTATGGAACGTCCCAACTTTGGGGACAAAACGATATCCATTGCTTTTTATTTCTTTCAAAAAATTTCTCGTGTCAACATAGAACAACAGGAGTGTTGTGTGAATTTTTGTTATTTTTTGGGGTTCGTTTGGACATTTTTTTATGCATTAACTGAGTTTTCAATGCATTTATGTGCATAATTCAAGTTTAAACTACATGCACATGCTCCAGTGCATATAAATTGGTTGAAAAAACAAATATGTGTCCTTGGGTGCATGCTTAGGTCCCATGCAAGAAATGGGAATGAATTTCAAACACCAGGGCACCGTTGATTGCCGGCAAAACATTGAGATGTCTGGTTTTAAAATTCTAGTAAATCAAAAAGTCTGTTAACCATTCACGTGACGCCACGTGTCTTGGTTTTAATGGCTGTAGGAGGTGCCATGCGGACAGCTGCTTGACCTTGACTGAACGGGAGGCGTGCGAGCGTCGTCCGGTGCGCAGGCTGACTGAGAGGCGTGCAAGCTGTCCTCGAGTGCGCAGGCTCATCGGGAAGCGTCCGAGCTGGACGCTACGCAGGCTCACTAGGAAGTGAGTCCTTTGACTTTCATGGCCGCCCACCTTGCTCGCATCCTCTCCATTAATGGCGCCCAAGCCGTAGTTTAATTTGCTTTTTAAATATAAAACACTTATCGCAAATGTTTTAGTTAGAACACCCGTATGCAAACCGACAGCTTCCCCAGGAAGCCAAGAGAAAATGTGTCGAGCAGGATTTCTGCAGCTCTTGATCACAAACATTTTAGATAGAACACTCGTATGCAAAGTGAGAGTAGCGCAGGGTTTGTGCATCCCTTCAACGCAAACGGTTATTTTGGATGACCCGTGTGCAACCACGTACAAACAATTTGATAAGATTTGTCAATCCTTGTAACACTTTGATTTGTCAAAATATGAAGCTAAAAATCACTAGCAGTATCTAATTTTTGCAACTAAAATTCAGTAATTAAGCATAGATTTCATTCATAGATTAAGCAGTCGTTCTTAATTTATACAAACAGTTCAAGTTCACAGCTGAACCAACCAAACTTTCCCCGAATTGTTGCCAACCACATACTGAAATAGCTAGTTCAACTATATATACTAGCTAATTTTAAGTACATTGTACAGTTCCACCACATCTATAGTCAAATGAACTGAACAAAATAGCCCCTAAATACTACTACTACTGCGGAGGGGCTTTGTACTACTTCCGGCTGCCTCTCCTCTGTCGAGCGCACTCAGTAAGAGGCGGAGGAGGAGGAGCCTACCGACGAGCTGGGCAACCGCAATGCAGTGTCTGCCGCTGTTGCAGCTTCAGCGACTCTCACCTCTAATGCCCTCTGCTGCTCTAGACGACCCCTCTCGAAGCGGTGAATCTCCTCGTAGATCTCCTGATTCCTTGCCTCTGAGGCGGCGTGTGCCGCGACCACGGCGGCGGTAAGTATCTTTGCATGCTCGACGAGGCGCTCCTCCTCCTCCCGCAGGAACTTGGTGTAGCGCGCAAGGTCGCTGACGCATGTGCGGGCATCCACCTCCGCCCCCCGCCTTCGGGCGGCGGTGCGGAGCGGGTGATGACCCCGGCGGTCGATGGTGGGCTGGCGGCCACGGCGGCCGACGACGGGGTAGTGGCCACAACCACCACCTCCTGCCTTCGAGCCACGGCGGCGGAGCGGGAGATAGCCCTGGCTTTCGACGGTGGTGTGGCGGCAACGGCAGCCGACAACAACTACCGACGGGCACCGGCGGCGGACCGTGTGGTGGGTGTTCCGCGCACACCCAACACGGACGCCACGCACACTACGCTGCGTCGGGGACTGCGCCGCCGCCGCGGTGTAGCCTCCCAACTGGAGTTGTCCTCTGATGACGGCAGAGTGACTGAGCGACAATGACGGACCGGTGTCATTGGCGATTGTGGGAGAAGCAGACGAGATAAGCTACAGGGATGAAGGGAAAATGCGACACAAGACTCGTCGGCCGTGAGGGTTTTTATAGCAGGCCGGTAAGCATTGGTATTTTGGGGGATTTCACCAAGTCGGGCAGAAGCTTGCGCGGGAACCTGCGAGGTTGCGCGGGAACGGGCTCACCAACGATTCATTGGCGCCACCGTTTGGCCAAAAGAACGCCCCCGCGCGCTGCGCAAGCTTGCGATGTAAGCCGTCTACGGCGGCGGGGTGTCAAGACGTGCAAGAGGAGGACGAAAGGCCGGTTGCGATTTAATTACCTACTATACCACCGTCCTTGTTTAAAGTATGATTTAACTAATAAAATATGAATGCATGTCGCCAAAGATTATATAGTTGGATTTGTATTTGAACATAGTTTCCAACTATATAATTTTTAAAACATGCATTAACATTTTTTTGGTTAAATTTGAGGGCAAAGTATGGCACGAAATATAAAGGAGACTATAGACTAGACGAAGGTGGTACCACATGGCCGCTCTCTATGATGCGACACAACTGTCAGCCGGCTTGTAGGCGACCATTTCCTGCGTGTTCAACTGCTCTATGCGTGTGGTTACTTGCGGTTCAGGCGGCCGCGGCGTGCTCTCCTCGCGTCCCGTCGCGCGCGCTCTACTCTCGCGTCCCTACGGGTGCTCTGCCCTCGTCCCTCCACGTGTACTGCCAGTGTTTGGGGCCTGCGCATGATCACGCACGTTTGTGTGCAAGCGGCTGCGCCGGGCGCGGTGCGACGATGCAGTTACCCGCCGCAAAAACTGCCATGCGGACGCGCCAAGAATCCATGCCGCCCTGCCCCCTTTTATTCCTGCGGCCATTTACATTCATCTCTAGTCTCACACGACACAATAAGCACACCCACGAGGACACATACAGAGAGCACATCCGGCGGTTCCAATGGCACTCCCCGTGGCTCCAATGGCGCTCCCAGCGGCCGACGACGACAACGGAGGGCAGTTCACCAGGCATCACGTAGTGGACACCCACATGAGGGGGAAGGCCCTCTCGGTGGTGTACACGAACGATCCGTTCTCGGTGGAGAGCTCCATCCAAACTATGGAGCAGTTCCTTGCCGAGTTGTCATTTGATTAACGGGATCACATCATTAGGAGAATGATGTGATTGACTTGACCCATTCCGTTAGCTTAGCACTTGATCGTTTAGTATGTTGCTATTGCTTTCTTCATGACTTATACATGTTCCTATATACCGGAGGAACACTTAGTGTG
The DNA here is from genome assembly GCF_002162155.2 of Triticum dicoccoides. Lineage (NCBI taxonomy): Eukaryota > Viridiplantae > Streptophyta > Magnoliopsida > Poales > Poaceae > Triticum > Triticum dicoccoides. The sequence continues at coordinate 259,634,153 of NC_041385.1, read as the reverse complement.
CTATCAAACGTCACAACATAACTGGGTGATTATAAAGATGCTCTACAGGTGTCTTTGATGGTGTTTGTTGAGTTGGCATACATCGAGATTAGGATTTGTCACTCCGTGTTTCGGAGAGGTATCTCTGGGCCCTTTCGGTAATGCACATCACTACAAGCCTTGCAAGCAATGTGGCTAATGAGTTAGTTATAGGATGATGCATTATGGAACGAGTAATGGGACTTGCTGGTAACGAGATTGAACTAGGTATGATGATACCGACGATCGAATCTCGGGAAAGTAACATACCGATGACAAAGGGAACAACGTATGTTGTTATACGGTTTGACCGATAAAGATCTTCGTAGAATATGTAGGAGCCAATATGAGCATCCAGGTTCCGCTATTGGTTATTGACCAGAGATGTGTCTCGGTCATGTCTACATAGTTCTCAAACTCGTAGGGTCCGCACACTTAACGTTCGATGACGATTTATATTATGAGTTATGTGATTTGATGACCAAAGATGAGGAGTCTCAAAATGGTCGAGACATAAAGATTGATATATTTGAAGGCTATATTCGGACATCGAAATGGTTCCGGAGAAGTTCAGGTATTTTTCTGGAGTACCGGGAGGTTACCGGAACCCCCCAGGGAGTTGATGGGTCTTAGTGGGAAGGAGACGCGACAACCAGGAGGTGGCGCCTGATACATCTCCAACGTATCTATAATTTTTGATTGTTCCATGCTATTATATTACCCGTTTTGGATGTTTATGAGCTTTACTTTACACTTTTATATCATTTTTGGGACTAACCTACTAACCGGAGGCCCAGCCCGAATTGCTGTTTTTTTGCCTATTTTAGTGTTTCGAAGGAAAGGAATATGAAATGGAGTCCAAACGGAATGAAACCTTCGAGAGCGATCTTTTTGGAACAAACGCAATCCAGGAGAGAAGCAGCCGAGGTGGCCACGAGGCAGGAGGGCGCGCCCTAGGGGGACAGGCGCGTCCCCCACCCTCGTGGGGCCCTCTTTGCTCCCCTGACCTATCTCCTTCGCCTATATATATCTACGTACCCTGAAAACATCCAGGAGCACGATGAAAAACTATTTCCACCACTGCAACCTTCTGTATCCGTGAGATCCCATCTTGGAGCCTTCGCCGGCGCTCCGCCGAAGGGGGAATCGATCACGGAGAGCCTCTACATCATCTCCAAGGCCTCTCCGATGAGTTGTGAGTAGTTTACCATAGACCTTTGGGTCCATAGTTATTAGCTAGATGGCTTCTTCTCTCTCTTTGAATCTCAATACAAAGTTCTCCTCGATCTTCTTGGAGATCTATTCAATGTAACTCTTTTTGCGGTGTGTTTGTCGAGATCCGATGAATTGTGGGTTTATGATCAAGTTTATCTATGAGAAATATTTGAATCTCCTCTGAATTCTTTTATGTGTGATTGGTTATCTTTGCGAGTCTCTTTGAATTATCAGTTTGGTTTGGCCTACTAGATTGATCTTTCTTGCAATGGGAGAAGTGCTTAGCTTTGGGTTCAATCTTGCGGTGTCCTTTCCCAGTGACAGCAGGGGCAGCAAGGCATGTATTGTATTGTTGCCATCGAGGATAAAAAGATGGGGTTTATATCATATTGCATGAGTTTATCCCTCTACATCATGTCATCTTTCTTAATGCGTTACTCTGTTCTTCATGAACTTAATACTCTAGATGCAGGCAGGAGTCGGTCGATGTGTGGAGTAATAGTAGTAGACGCAGGCAGGAGTCGGTCTACTTGTCATGGACGTGATGCCTATATACATGATCATGCCTAGATAATCTCATAACTATTCGCTTTTCTATCAATTGCTCGACAGTAATTTGTTCACCCATCGTAATACGTATGCTATTTTGAGAGAAGCCACTAGTGAAACCTATGGCCCCCGGGTCTATCTTTTATCATATTAATTTCCCGTCAACGAGTTATTTTTGGCACCGTTTATTTTGCATCTTTTACTTTCCAATCTATATCATAAAAATACCAAAAATATTTATCTTATATTATTATCTCTATCAGATCTCACTTTCGCAAGTTACTGTGAAGGGATTGACAACCCCTTTATCACGTTGGTTGCGAGGTTCTTGTTTGTTTGTGTAGGTGTGTGGGACTTTTGAGGAGTCTCCTACTGCATTGATACATTGGTTCTCAAAAACTGAGGGAAATACTTACGCTACTTTGCTGCATCACCATTTCCTCTTCAAGGGAAAAACCAACGCATGCTCAAGAGGTAGCAAGAAGGATTTCTGGCGCCGTTGCCGGGGAGGTCTTCACTCAAGTCAAGACATACCAAGTACCCATCACAAACTCATCTCCCTCGCATTACATTATTTGCCATTTGCCTCTCGTTTTCCTCTCCCCCACTTCACCCTTGCCGTTTTATTCGCCCTCTCTTTCAGTTCGCTTGCCTTTTGTGTGCTTGTGTGTTGGATTGCTTGTCACGATGGCTCAAGATAATACCAAATTGTGTGACTTTTCCAATACCAATAATAATGATTTCCTTAGCACTCTGATTGCTCCTCTTAATGATGTTAAATCTTGTGAAATCAATGTTGCCTTGTTGAATCTTGTTATGACAGATCAATTCTCCGGCCTTCCTAGTGAAGATGCCGCTACTCGTCTAAACAACTTGTTGATTTGTGTGATATGCAAAAGAAGAAAGATACGGATAATGATATTGTTAAATTGAAGTTATCTCCATTTTCACTTAGAGATCGTGCTAAAACTTGGTTTTCGTCTTTGCCTAAAAATAGTATTGATTCTTGGAACAAGTGCAAAGATGTTTTTATCTCTAAGTATTTTCCTCCCGCTAAGATCATCTCTCTTAGAAACTATATTATGAATTTTGAACAACTTGATCATGAGCATGTTGCCCAATCTTGGGAAAGAATGAAATTAATGATTCACAATTGCCCTACTCATGGTTTGAATTTATGGATGATAATACAAAAATTGTATGCCGGATTGAATTTTGCTTCTAGAAATCTTCTAGATTCGGCTGCTGGGGGCACTTTTATGGAAATCACTTTAGGGGAAGCTACTAAACTCCTATATAATATTATGGTTAATTATTCTCAATGGCACACCAAAAGATCTACTAGTAAAAAGGTTCATGCGATAGAAAAAATTAATGTTTTGAGTGGAAAGATGAATGAACTTATGAAATTGTTTGCTACTAAGAGTGCTCCTATTGATCCTAATGATATGCCTTTGTCTACTTTGATTGAGAATAATAATGAACCTATGGATGTGAATTTTGCTGGTAGGAATAATTTTGGTAACAATGCGTATAGAGGAAAGTTTAATCCTAGGTCGTTTCCTAGTAATTCCTCTAATAATTATGGTAATTCCTACAACAATTCTTATGGAAATTTTAACAAGATGCCTTCTGATTTTGAGAATAGTGTTAAAGAATTTATGATCTCTCAAAAGAATTTCAATGCTTTGCTTGATGAAAAATTGCTTAAAGTTGATGAATTGGCTAGGAACATGGATAGAATTTCTCTTGATGTTGATTCTTTAAAACTTAGATCTATTCCACCTAAGCATGATATCAATGAGTCTCTAAAAGCCATGAGAATTTCCATTGATGAGTGCAAAGAAAGAACCGCTAGGATGCGTGCTAAGAAAGATTGCTTTATAAAAGCATGTTATTGATGTGTCTCCTATTAAGTCTTTATTTTACAATATGAATCTTGATAATGATGGGACTAGAGATGAGTCAACTTTAGTTAAAAGGCGTCCCAATGATTCGAAGTTTTTAGATATTGATGCTAAATTTGGTAGAAGTGGGATTGGAGAGATCAAAACTTTACATAGTAATGAACCTACTATTATGGATTTCAAGGAATTTAATTATGATGATTATTCTTTAATAGATTGTGTTTCCTTGTTGCAATCCGTGTTGAATTCTCCTCATGCTTATAGTCAAAATAAAGGTTTTACCAAACATATCATTGATGCTTTGATGCAATCTTATGAAGAAAAACTTGAATTGGAAGTTTCTATCCCTAGAAAACTTTATGATGAGTGGGAACCTACTATTAAAATTAAAGTAAAGATCATGAATGCTATGCTTTGTGTGATTTGGGTGCTAGTGTTTCCATGATTCCGAAAACTTTATGTGATGTGCTAGGCTTCCATGAATTTGATGATTACTCTTTAAACTTGCACCTTGCGGATTTCACTATTAAGAAACCTATGGTAAGGATTAATGATTTTATTATTGTTGCTAATAGGAATTATGTTCCTGTAGATTTCATTGTTCTTGATATAGATTGCAATCTTTCATGTGCTATTATTCTTGGTAGACCTTTCCTTAGAACGACTGGTGCAATTATTGATATGAAGGAAGGGAATATTAGATTCCAATTTCCATTAAGGAAAGGCATGGAACACTTTCCTAGGAAGAAAGTTAAATTACCTTATGAATCTATTATGCGAGCCACTTATGAGTTGAATACCAAAGATGGCAATACCTAGATCTATTCTTGCTTTTATGCCTAGCTAGGGGCGTTAAACGATAGCGCTTGTTGGGAGGCAACCCAATTTTATTTTTGTTTCTTGCTTTTCCATTTAGTAATAAATAATTCATCTAGCATATTTTTAGATGTGGTTTTATGTTTTAATTAGTGTTTATGTCAAGTGAAACCTATAGGATTTTCTTAGATAGTAATTATTTGATCTTGCTGAAAAAGTCAGAAACTTTCTGTTCACGAAAACAATTGGTTAAAATCATCCGAACGTGAGAAAATACTGATTCAAATTGCAGTAGATAAATAAAAAAAATTATATATAATTTCCTATTTTGTTAGAATTTTTGGAGTTCTAGAAGTATTCTAAAGTTAGAGATTTCTACAGACTGTTCTGTTTTTGACAGATTCTGTTTTTCGTGTGGTGTTTGCTTATTTTGATGAATTTATGGCCAGTATCATGTGGTATGAACCATAGAGAAGTTGGAATACAGTAGGTTTAACACCAATATAAATAAAGAATGAGTTCATTACAGTACCTTATGTGGTGGTTTTTCTTTCTTGCACTAACGAAGTTTACGAGATTTCTTGCTGAGTTTTGTGTTGTGAAGTTTTCAAGTTTTGGGTAAAAATTTGATGGACTATGGAATAAGGAGTGGCAAGAGCCTAAGCTTGGGGATGCCCATGGCACCCCAAGATAATTCAAGGACAACCAAAAGCCTAAGCTTGGGGTGCCCCAGAAGGCATCCCCTCTTTCTTCTTCGTTTATCGGTAACTTTACTTGGAGCTATATTTTTATTCACCACATGATATGTGTTTTGCTTGGAGCGTCTTGTATGATATGAGTCTTTGCTTCTTATTTTACCACAATCATCCTTGCTGTACACACCTTTTGGGAGAGACACACATGAAGTGGAATTTATTAGAATACTCTATGTGCTTCACTTATATCTTTTGAGCTAGATAGTTTTGCTCTAATGCTTCACTTATACTTTTTAGAGCACGGCGATGGTTTTATTTTGTAGAAATTATTGATCTCTCATGATTCACTTATATTATTTTGAGAGTCTTTTAGAACATCATGGTATTTGCTATGGTTATAAAATTGGTCCTAATATGATGGGCATCCAAGTTGGGTATAATAAAAACTATCATAGGAAGTGAATTGGATGCTATGATCAATTTGATGGTTGATAATTGTTTTGAGATATGAAGGTGGTAATATTAGAGTCATGCTAGTTGAGTAGTTGTGGATTTGAGAAATACTTGTGTTGAAGGTTGCAAGTCCCGTAGCATGCACGTATGGTAACCGTTGTGTAACAAATTTGAAACATGAGGTGTTCTTAGATTGTCATCCTTCTGAGTGGCGGTCGGGGACGAGCGATGGTCTTTTCCTACCAATCTATCCCCCTAGGAGCATGCGAGTAATGCTTTGTTTTTTATGACTTGTAGATTTTTGCAATAAGTATGTGAGTTCTTTATGACTAATGTTGAGTCAATGGATTCTATGCACTTTTATCCTTCCATCATTGCTAGCCTCTTCGGTACCGTGCATTGCCCTTTCTCGCCTTGAGTTGTGGTGCAAACTTCGCCGGTGCATCCAAACCCTGTGATACGATACGCTCTATCACACATAAACCTCCTTATATCTTCCTCAAAACAGCCACCATACCTACCTATTATGGCATTTCCATAGCCATTCCGAGATATATTGCCATGCAACTTTCCACCATTCCGTTTATTATGACACGCTTCATCATTGTCATATTGCTTTGCATGATCATGTAGTTGACATCGTATTTGTGGCAAAGCCACCATGCATAATTTTTCATACATGTCACTCTTGATTCATTGCATATCCCGGTACGCCGCCGGAGGCATTCATATAGAGTCGTATTTTGTTCTAGTGTCGAGTTGTAATCATTGTGTTGTAAATAAATAGAAGTGTCATGATCATCAGTAATAGAGCATTGTCCGAAATAAAAAAAGAGAGAAAGGCCAAAAGAAAAAAAAGAAAGGCCCAAAAAAAGAAAAGAAGAAGAAGAATAAAAAAATAAAAAGGAAAAAAAAGAAATAAGAAATAAAAAGGGACAATGCTACTATCCTTTTTCCACACTTGTGCTTCAAAGTAGCACCATGATTTTTATGATAGAGAGTCTCCTATGTTGTTACTTTCATATACTAGTGGGAATTTTTCATTATAGAACTTGGCTTGTATATTCCAACAATGGGCTTCCTCAAATGCCCTAGGTCTTCATGAGCAAGCAAGTTGGATGCACACCCACTTAGTTTCTTTTGTTGAGCTTTCATACATTTATAGCTCTAGTGCATCCGCTACATGGCAATCCCTACTCCTTGCATTGACATGAATCGATGGGCATCTCCCTAGCCCGTTGATTAGGCGCGTCGATGTGAGACTTTCTCCTTTTTTGTCTTCTCCACATAACCCCCATCATTACTCTATTCCACCCATAGTGCTATATCCATGACTCACGCTCATGTATTGCGTGAAAGTTGAAAAAAGTTTCAGATCACTAAAGTATGAAACAATTGCTTGGCTTGTCATCGGGGTTGTGCAAGATGAGAGCATTCTTGTGTGACGAAAATGGAGCATGACCAAACTATATGATTTTGTAGGGATGAACTTTCTTTAGCCATGTTATTTTGAGAGGACATGATTACTTTGTTAGTATGCTTGAAGTATTACTATCTCTTATGTCAATATGAACTTTTATTTTGAATCATTTAGATCTGAATATCCATGCCACAATAAAGAAAATTACATTGAGAAATATGCTAGGTAGCATTCCACATCAAAAATTCTATTTTTATCATTTACCTACTCAAGGAGGAGAAGGAATTAAGCTTCGGGATGCTTGATAAGTCTCCAAAGTATCTATAATTTTTTATTGTTCCATGCTATTATATTACCCGTTTTGGATGTTTATGGGCTTTACTTTACACTTCTATATCATTTTTGGGACTAACCTACTAACCGGAGGCCCAGCCCGAATTGCTGTTCTTTTGCCTATTTCAGTGTTTCGAAGGAAAGGAATATCAAACGGAGTCCAAACGGAATGAAACCTTCGGGAGTGATCTTTTTGGAACAAACGCAATCCAGGAGACTTGGAGTGGACGTCAAGAAGCAGCCGAGGTGGCCACGAGGTAGGAGGGCGCGCCCCACACCCTCGTGGGTCCCTCCTGGCTCCCCTGACCTATCTCCTTCGCCTATATATATCTACGTACCCTGAAAACATCCAGGAGCACCACGAAAAACTATTTCCACCGTCGCAACCTTCCATATCCGTGAGATCCCATCTTGGAGCATTCGCCGGCGCTCCGCGGGAGGAGGAATCGACCATGGAGGGCCTCTACATCATCTCCAAGGCCTCTCTGATGAGTTGTGAGTAGTTTACCACAGACCTTCGGGTCCATAGTTGTTAGCTAGATGGCTTCTTCTCTCTCTTTGAGTCTCAATACAAAGTTCTCCTCGATCTTCTTGGAGATCTATTCGATGTAACTCTTTTTGCGGTGTGTTTGTCGAGATCCGATGAATTGTGGGTTTATGATCAAGTTTATCTATGAGAAATATTTGAATCTCCTCTAAATTCTTTTATGTGTGATTGGTTATATTTACAACTCTCTTCGAATTGTCAGTTTGGTTTGGCCTACTAGATTGATCTTTCTTGCAATGGGAGAAGTGCTTAGCTTTGGGTTCAATCTTGCGGTGTCCTTTCCCAGTGACAGTAGGGGCAGCAAAGCACGTATTGTATTGTTGCCATCGAGGATAAAAAGATGGGATTTATATCATATTGCATGAGTTTATCCCTCTACATCATGTCATCTTTCTTAATGCGTTACTCTGTTCTTCATGAACTTAATACTCTAGATGCAGGCAGGAGTCGGTCGATGTGTGGAGTAATAGTAGTAGATGCAGGCAGGAGTTGGTCTACTTGTCACGGACGTGATGCCTATATACATGATCATGCCTAGATAATCTCATAACTATTCGCTTTTCTATCAATTGCTCGACAGTAATTTGTTCACCCACCGTAATACTTATGCTATTTTGAGAGAAGCCACTAGTGAAACCTATGGCCCCCGGGTCTATCTTTTATCGTATTAATATCACGTCAACGAGTTATTTCTGGCACCATTTATTTTGCATCTTTTACTTTCCAATCTATATCATAAAAATACCAAAAATATTTATCTTATCTTATTATCTCTATCAGATCTCACTTTCGCAAGTTACCGTGAAGGGATTGACAACCCCTTTATCGCGTTGGTTGCGAGGTTCTTGTTTGTTTGTGTAGGTGCGTGGGATTTTTAAGGAGCCTCCTACTGGATTGATACCTTGGTTCTCAAAAACTGAGGGAAATACTTACGCTACTTTGATGCATCACCCTTTCCTCTTCAAGGGAAAAACCAACGCATGCTCAAGAGGTAGCAGCGCCCCCCCCCCCCCCAAGCCAAGTCCGGATTGGACAAGGGGTTGGGGGCACGGCCCCCCTCTCCCTTCCTTCCCTCTTCTCCTTTAGGTGGATTCCCCTTCTCCCGGTGCGCCCTAGCCTGGCCAGCCAGCCTCCCCCTCCCTCCTTTATATATGTGGGGAGGGGGCACCCTAGAACACACAAGTTGATCTTTTAGTCGTGTGCGGTTCCCCCCTCCACAGTTACACACCTCGGTCATATCGTCGTAGTGCTTAGGTGAAGCCCTATGCCGGTAACTTCATCATCACTGTCACCATGCCGTCGTGCCGACAGAACTCTTCCTCGGCCTCAAATGGATCAAGAGTTCGAGGGACGTCACCGAGCTGAACGTGTGCTGATCGTGGAGGTGTCGTACGTTCGGTACTTGGATCGGTTGGATCGCAAAGACGTTCGACTACATCAACCGCGTTACTAAATGCTTCCGCTTACGGTTTACGAGGGTACGTGGACACACTCTCCCGGCTTGTTGATATGCTTCTCCTAGATAGATCTTGCGTGATCGTAAGCAATTTTTTTGAAATACTACGTTCCCCAACAAGCAGGTGCTTACGCAGACCACCCGGGCGCGTGTCGCTCAACTGTGGCGTCTGGAGAGCTTTCAGAAGAAATGTACGACATAGAGTGCCCATACTTATTCCCGTGTGGTGGTTAGTGCAAAAATGCCAGAGGCCTACTCAGATCACATATCCAAACCGTTAGTGACTTGGGAGCACGCGGAGACGATCAATGATCCATGATCGGTGGTCCCATCGCCCCGTCTCACGGACTTACGGCAAGGGCTAAGAATGCCCGGCCATGCCGCATAATTAACTCGCGGGTACCCTCATGGTCAACCCGACTCCACATTTCTCGCGGGTACCCTCACGGTCAACCCGACTACAGTAACTCTCACGGGTACCCCTCGGGGCCGACTCGTCTTCAACATGATTCTGGGGTAATGTAAGTTAACCGTGTGTCCATAACACCAAAGGGGGAAATGAGGAATCACCCTCGATGGATTCCCATTTGATGTACTCGTCAAGATGAACTTGGAGGAATCACCCTTGAAGGGTTCACACTTGAGGTGTTGCACGACAGAGTCGTTATCGGGAGTGCTGAAGGAGGAATCACCCTATGTAATCCATGACCGATTAGCTACACTACAAAGTTATCATCAGGAGTGCGTTATGAGGTATCACCCTCGAAACCCGACAGTAACTCTACAGAGTCGTACAACTAAGGGGTGTCAGTGATGTGTCGGGCTCTGGACGTTGATCACGTTGATCGAGTCATTGGTGATGAAGCGGGGCAACAGTGACAAGGTGAGGGGTCACTGATGGATCACTAACCAACCTATACTAAGCATATAGGATAACAGGTAAGGTAACAATAGCAGGTTACAAAATCAGGCTATGCATCAGAATAGGAGCAATCAAATACAATAGCAAATTCGAATGCAAGCAGGAGAGAGAAGGAATGGGTATATAGGAATAATCAAGGGGGTTTTGCTTGCCTGGAAGCTCTGTTGTAAGGAGTTGAATGCCTGCGGTGTAGCCGTACTCGGGAGCAGCGTCAGTCTCAATGTCTACCGGAGAAGAAGAGGGATTAAATTTTACTAACTTAGTTAAGTAGTTGGTAGGGCCCACTAGTCAGTGTCAGATTAATTAGCTAATTAATTAATTTAGTGAAATTAGTTAAATTAAGGAGTGGCCCACACGTCAGTGACTGGGGGTGCCCAGTTAGCACAGTTGACTGGGTCAAACCAGCCAACTGGACCCGTGGGGCCCACTGGTAGTGACCCAGGATGGGCCCCGGGTGGTGCCACATCAGCGAGCGGCAGAGTTTTACCGTCGATGACTTAAAACATGACGGGGGGCACTGGAGGCAATCGGGATTCGTCTATGATGGCTCAAATCGAGTGTGGTAAGTTGTTACGCGAAGCTGACGCTGGAGGTCGCGGGGTGGACGGAGGTGGCCACTGCAGCAATGGCAGGCGGCAGCTAGAGCATGGTTCAGGCGCAAGCCTCGTTTGGCGAGGCGAGCGGCCAAAGCAACGTCATGGACGGCCTCGCGGGGACGTCCCAAGCACGCGGACGTGCTCTTTTGGCCCTGGAAACAAACGACGATGTCGGGGCGAGCTCCACGGCGGAGGTAAGCTCCAACGATGTTGGGGCTACGGCTAGCGGGCGTGCCCGAGAAAGAGAGGTGAGGGGGAAAGAAGGGAGGCTCACAATGAGCCGGTAGGGGTGCAAGGCTATACCTGGCCATCTGTCAGGTCGGGTCGGGCCTACCAAAGCCCGATGCAAAAAACCCAGGCCCAAGCCCGGCCCAGCCCAGCCGCTAGGCCTAAAAATCGGGCCCGATCCTGACCCATCATGCTAAAAGCCCGCCGGGCCTCGGGCCATGGGCCCGGGCCTGGCCCAGCCTGGCCGTCGGGCTCAAAATTTAGGCCCAGGCCTGGCCCATGGGCAAGGTCAGGTCGGGCTTTTTCGGGCCGGGTCGGGTCGTCCGAGCCGGGCTGCCCAGGGCCAGGGCTATGCAAGGCCAGCTCGGGGGAGGCTCGGGCGATGAATCAAGCGGCGGCACCAATATTGAAGACGACCTTGATCCCGTCTTTGTAGGGCTCCTCGGTGTTGAGTCGATGTTGTAGACGGCGTAGGCAACGACGATGGTTCCCCGGGACACGACGATGCGGCGCGGTGCAGTCGGTGGCCACGTGAACGATGGCAGCACGACGACGATGGCGTTGAGCACGAGGTCCAGAGGAGAACGCGGGTGGGGGAGGGGAATCTGAGGGTCTAGGGTTCGCCTGGGGATGCCCTGGGATTGAGCTTATCCCCCCCCCCCCACGATGGCAACGGCGTTGGGGGATGGCCGACGCGTGTCCATCGCCAGCTCGGGCGCGCGCGGTGTCGACACCCACATGAGAGAGCGGGAGCCGAGAGGTCAAAGGAGAGAGTAGATGGGCTAGGACGGCTCGTGTAGGTCGCAAGCTTAAGTGCATAGTAAATTTCTTCCCTTTCTTTATTTCTCTCTGTTTTCTTTTACAAAACTTGTTATGCAATATTTGAGCTGCCAAATGGATTTTGTAAAATGTGGGACTTGGCCACATAATTAAGTTGCAATATTCTGTGTTGGCACAAAAAGTTTGGGGGCAATTAGAAAAGTGTAAGCATTTTTAGAAAATGAAAAGGTTAATTATTTTGCTGTTGAACCACTTAATTAATTTTCAGGGGCATTTTGGGAATTCAAATGAGGGTGGTTTTATTTTTATAATAGCTTTGGGTATTTTTGCAATATTTTGAACATTTTTGTTTTGTTGCTTGGATGATTAATATTTTGACTTTATTTTAAATTTGAATTTGAGGTTGAAATATTTCTTAATTGTTTTTCTTAGGGCATAATGATGATGACTTGGCATGAGTGATTAGCATAACTAGGGCTTAGTAATCCAGGGATGTCACGTGGGCTTGTCATCCTTAATGACGTTCAACAAAATCTCGTTTAGACCTTGAATCTCTATCTCGTTCAACAAAAGCACGTGTTGAATCATGGTGGCATTATTCTTCACTTCAATCACTATATCCTTGTTTTCAGGCCACCATGAACTTTTCCCTGCATCACTTTCACTTGGACGAGAGATGTCCCAATTGGAGGGTATATGCGTACAAGAAGTATTCTCAACTCGATAACTGTGAATCAAATTGTGAAAATTGTTTCAATGTAACCTGCATGAGGGTCTCTTTGGAATGAAGCCCTCTAATACCTTGTGAGACCTGTATGAATTCTTGCCACTTTTAAGGCCCTGCATGGATTTGGCTTAGTGGAGATGCTGGCCAGAGTCCCTTGCCCTGACATGTTTTACTCTTTCCGCTGCATATACTCTTGTCATGCTTGCTTGAAATGTATTGTGAGTGCTTTAACATGTGCTAAACTCAACCTTAACTTGAAGAAACTAAAAAATTCCACTTTTGCTTGTTAAGGGTCTAATCACCCCCCCCCTCTACACCCCTCTTCTCGATCCTTTCATGTTCCTATATTCTAGTGCTGAAAAAGGATGGTACATCACATATGTGTATTGATTGTAGATCCATTAATAATATTGCTATTCAATATCGCCATCCTATTCCTACACTAGATGATATGCTTGATGAATTAAGTGGCTCTACCATATTCTCCAAAGTAGATTTGCATAGTGGATACCATCAAATTTGTATGAAATTGGTAGATGAATGCAAAACGACATTTAAAACTAAGTTTGGATTATATGAGTGGTTAGTCATGGCTTTTGGGTTAAATAATACACCTAGGACTTTCATGAGATGAATGAACGAAGTTTTACGTCCTTTCATTGGATGATTTGTGATAGTCCATTTTGATGATATATTGATTTATAGTAAACCTTTGAGGAACACTTGGATCATTTGTGTGCTGTTTTTATTGTTGTACGTGATGCATGTGTGTTTGGTAACTTTGCGAAGTGCGTCTTTTGCACCGACCGAGTATCTTTTCTTGGCTATGTTGTTACTCCACACGGAATTGAAATTGATAAAGCCAAGATTGAAGCAGTTGAGAGTTGGTCGCAGCCCAAAATGGTCACATAAGCAAGGAGTTTCTTGGACTCGCTAGCGTTTTGTGAGAGATTTCAGCACCATTGCTACACCTCTCAATGAGTTTACAAATAAGGATGTGTCTTTTGTTTGAGGTCCTGCACAAGAAGAAGCCTTCATGGTATTGAACTAACGCGTGCTCCTTTACTCCAACTTCTTGATTTTAATAAGACTTCTGACCATGAATGTGATGCTAGTGAAACTGGATTAGGAGGTGTGTTATTACAAGATAGTAAACTTGTTGCATATTTTTCTAAAAAACTGAGTGGGCTTAGTCTGAATTATTCTACTTATGATAAGGAATTATATGCTCTTGTTCGGACATTGGAAACATGGCAACATTATTTATGGCCCAAAAAATTTGTTGTACTTCCTGATCATGAATATTTTAAACACACTAAGTCAAACAAAACTTAACCATAGACATGCTAAATGCGTTGAATTTATTGAGACTTTCCCTTATGTCATTAAACACAAGAAGGGTAAAGAAAATGTTATTGTTGATGCATTGTCTCTTTGCTATACTATGCTTTCACAGCTGGTTTGGAGACCATCAAAGATTAATATGTGCATAATGCTGAATTTAAAGATGTAATGCAGAACTGTAAAGAATGAAGAACGTCGAACAAGTTCACCATTAATGATGGATTTGTGTTTTGTGCTAACAAGCTATGCATTTCAGCTAGCTCCGTTCATCTTTTGTTGTTGCGGGAGGCGCATGGATGAGGTTTAATGGGACACTTTGGCGTGAAGAAGATGGAGGACGTACTTATTACACATTTTTTTCGTCCAAAGATGAGATGAGTTCTTGAGCGCTTTGTTGCTCGCTACATTACATCAAAAAGCTAAGTCACGACTCAATCCTCATTGTTTATATATGCTTTTTTCCGTAGCTAGTGTTCCATAGGAGGACATATCTATGGACTTTGTCTTAGGTTTACCTTGAACAAAGAAGGGGAGGGATAGCATATTTGTTGTCGTGGATAGATTTTTAAATATGGCACACTTTATACCATGTCATACAAGCAATGATGTTGCTAGTGTTGTTGATTTGTTCTATCGTGAAATTATTGGCTTGCATGGTGTGCCAAATACAATTGTTTCAGATCGTGATACTTAAACTTGTAGTCACTTTTATAGATGTTTATGGCCTAAGTTGGAGACTAAACTACTTTTTAGTACTACATGTCATCCCCAAACTGATGGACAAACTGAATCAATCAATAGAATATTATCTACTACTTAGGGATGTTTTGAAGAATAACCTGAAAATGTGGGAAGAATGCTTGCCTCATATTGCATTTGCTTATAACCGTTCGCTGCATTCTACTACTAAGATGTGCATTTTGAAATTGTGTATGGTTTCTTACCTCGTGCACCCATTGATTTGTTACCTCTTTCATCTTTGGAGAAGGTTAATTTTGATGCTAAACAACGTGCTGAATTGATCTTGAAAATGCATGAGTTAACTAAGAAAAACATTGAGCGCATGAATGCTAAATACGAACTTGCTGGCGATAAGGGAAGAAGACGTATTGTTTTTGAACTAGTAGAACTTGTTTGCTTACATTTATGCAAAGATAGGTTTCCTGATTCGCGCAAATCTAAGCTAATGCCACGTGTTGCTGGTCCTTTTAAGATGTTAGAGAAAATAAATGATAGTACATATAAACTTGAGGTGTCTGCAAATTTTGGGGTTAGTCTCACTTTTTAACATTGCAGCTTTGAAGCCTTATATGTGTGTAGAATATGAGCTTACGTCGAGGACGACCTCAATTTAAGGAGGGGATGATGATGAGGACATCACTATTACAGTTACACCCACAACCCTTGCTGCTACACATACTCGACCAACTACAAGAGCTTGCGCATGCGCACGCCAATTACATTTTTTAGGGAAACAATAGGACTATGTTGCGTATTTTTATTGATTTTTTTTAAAATAGAGTACAAAGAATAAGGTCCATAAAAATAAAAATAAAAACTATACATCAAAGAAACGAACAAAACTAATGAAAGGAGGAAAAAATAGTAAACAACAAATACAACAACAGCATAGCAAGTTATCTAAAGGATTTGATCCAAGTCTCAAATCCATTGTATTCCTTCCTCTTGACTCTGTAGGTGATCCATTTGAGTTCTTCTTTTAGCTTCTTTCTGCATCTATATATACTTGGATGTATATGTTGGAAGATGTAATCATTCCTAGTTGTCCAGATTGCCCAACAGGTGAGGATGATAATCTCCATCGCATATGGTATGCTCAGCAGTTGCTTTAGGTTGCTAATTTCCTCCTGAATGCATGTATGTGTCGGTAGCCAGTTGGTGCAAATGTAGCTCCAACACAATTGTGCAAATTGACAATGAAAGAAAAGGTGATCCCTTGTCTCCAAGGCTTGCAGGTTGCACGCCAATTACATTATCAGGTACTTTCGTTTCTTGATAACGATTATAGTGTTCGTGAGAATATGATACTGCATAAATTGAATACATTTGTTTTGCTTACAAATGAACGGCTCAGCATGGACAAAAAGAATGAACAGTGGAGCATGATCAAACATGAAGATGATGGCGCACGCAAGGGGAACAAGAACAAAGTTTTCAATGGAGTTTTTAGCACTTTGAAGCCACCATGATGACATACAAGGACATGGACGAAATATACAAGATGACATTTCATAAATCCATAGTTTAATATAGGTGTTGCGCCATCTTATTTTTTGGCCAGACCCATGTAATTTTGAAATACACTTAATAGATTGCTTTTGGAGACCGTATAATAGGGGAAACGACTTAGGACGTAATTTAGTCACACATTGCCAAGGTTCGACAAAATTCTCCTCTGTCACTCTATAAATACAGCTCTTAGGACGTCGTTTTAGACTTGGATTTTGTTTAGATTAAAGTTCGCCATAGTTGTAACTCGCGTCACTCGTTTGTGTTCAACGATCAGACCAAGACGTCACAGAACCCCACTTTGATCAATAAAATTTTCCTCTTAAATTCGCAATAGCCAGATTGCAATCTCAGTTTTTTGTTTGTTCTTCATTTGCGTGCAGCAAATAGACCCTCGTGGTCAGGTAGATCGTGCTCTAGCATGGTCAATAACCTCTCGGGGTTGCTTTAGCAATAGCTAAGGCGCGACGTCATAGCACGATCGTAGTCGAATCGTCGAAGTCGACTTTTCCCACAGACGATAATTATCATCGCATCAAAAGACCGGACACTTTTGCCCCTATGACTGCTACCAACCTCAAGCATACACACTTAAACGTCAAGAAAATTTAGAAAACAAACCAAGACAATCGGTCCGACAAATCAAGTACGGATAGCATGTGTCAACTGATCTCATTAATCTTTTTTACGGATAGCATGTGTCGACTGATCTCATTAATCTTTTTTACGGATAGCATGTGTCGACTGATCTCATTAACCTTTTTTCCTTTTGAACCCTGATAAGTGTCAGACGTGTGACACAAACACATACCAACTCCGAACGATTTTTTATGGCAAGTTAATAATACAAGGATGACAAATTTAGTTGTCAAGCATGGCAACTTTTTTTCAGATGACAGGTTTCAATTTTGTGGGGGTTTGTTTTTTCTTTTCAGATGGCAACTTTAGTTTAAAAAATATAAGGCCGGATTGCTTCATACCACATGCGTTGCACTTATCATTTGGATTTCTTCTTTATGCGAAATCCATTAACCTTATCGGTTCTGAACGCGGCTGGTGAGCAGGTACACTTAAAAGCTTCCATCCTCCCATGCGAAGAAAACCATGCATGACTGAAAGGGTAAACTGGAGCACGGCTCAAAAGTAACAGGAATTCAACTACTGTAGCACAGGCCATGGATTTGATGGGTTGCCAGCTGCCTGAGCAAGTTGACCACTTCCAATGATATTGCGGTTTAACCCCCGCGTCAAGATGAGATGGGTACAGCGTGTCAACAAATGAACGCACCATTCATGTTACAAGCACCAGGGGATCAACCCTTTTCTCCGTTCTAGCCTAGATTGCTACTAAACTAGCACCAAAACAACTTCTATGTCGAATGGGTGGCAAGTTGTGGTCTTTTCTATATCATACACAATGGTCAACCTTGTTTAACGCTCTCAGATGTCAAGGTGATCTAGGTTGACCATGCTTGCAGCCTTCTGGATTAGTTCCTTCCTGTATTCAACCTGCAATTGAATGGTGTGGCGTCAAAGTGAAACGTTATGTAAACTCGCAAGCAGAACGAATACTCGTAAAGTTCACCGGTTGCTTACCCGAGCACCCATAAGAGATGAGAACACAACATTGGCCTCTGCAGCATCTTCGACCGTTAGCTGCTTCAACAGCCTCCTTTCAGGATCCATTGTCGTTTCCCACAATTGTAAGGGCATCATCTCGCCCAAACCTATTTAGCAACCAGGATAAAAGGACACAGTAAATATCTGCCATTAAAAAACAGAAACACATGCCATAAAAAATGCACATGCATGTCATACAAGCATGTACGAGAATATTGTTCACCATAGTTCATAGTCGATCATTATTCCCTTGGGTATTCATAGTTGGGTCTTTAGTTGGATGGGTTGAAACACTGTACCTTTGAACCTCTGGGTATTATAAGAAGCATTTGTAGGGAAGGTGTTCACTAGCTCTTTAAGATCAGCCTCATCATAGCAGTAGTGCACTTGTTTCCCACGCTCAACCTAACACAAAAACATAAATATCAAGTACAAACTTAAGATCAACTATTTATTCCAAATTTCAAGTGCTGGGGTCATGATCGAACCTTGTAAAGAGGAGGCACACCAACATAGATGCAACCTTCATCGAAAAGTGCTCTCTACAAACACAGTATGAGAAAGCAAAGCTTCAGTGATCATGTTGCAACTTGCAATCATATGCCATCATAATATATGGTACTGGACAGCTGCGCTTAAAAGCGCATACCATATGGTAGTTCAACTATAACGAGCATGTAAATAGGTGCTTTGCTTACAAGCACGTCATCCAGATAGACCTCGAGCAAGTGCAATTGATCATATACAAACCAGAACCCGGCCATCCCAACCCAACCCAACCATACCACTTCCTTATGGCAAAATTAAGACACTCCTGACTCCATTGTCACCTAAATCTCAGCCCCCAACAAACCAGTCCATAGTGACAGACCGCCTGCGCATTTTGTGTCCTTTGGGGATTTTCTTCAGTGGACAAGAGTCTAATGGATCTTTAGGTTGAGAAGCAACACTGTTCTTCTCATCAGTGTAACCATCAGGGTTGAGTGTTCCAAAATTTATATCAACCGGATTTCAGACCCAAATACACAACCCATATTTCTTCCCCATTTCTCAATTATATTGAGCCCAGCTCCAAGCCTAGTTGTGCAAGAGTTGAAAGTGGAAACACAAGTACAATCAGACAATATTCACTTGGCAGGTAGCCTATGATCCGTACTTCAATAAAGTATAGACTGCATGTGTATTCAGTGAAGAAGTGTGTTCCCGTGCTACGTGAGGCTCTCATGTGCCTCCACGGAGGTACCTGCTTCAATACCTCTAACAGTTGGCATATGATTCAAGATAACTAAGAGCAGAAGTACCTGATATCTAAAGAAGAAAGTGAGGAGAAGAGTCCGGATATGTGCACCATCTACATCAGCATCTGTCAGTATAACTATCTTATGATACCGAAGAGCTTCCTTCTTAAAATCCTCACCCTGAAAGAAGTAACACCAATAGATGTATAAGCGCATACCATTTGGTAGTTCAACTATAACGAGCAACAGTAACAGAAAAGTTTAGAACAAAACAACATGCACCTTCACTCCTAATCCAAGACCAAGAATAAGATTTTGGATCTCTTCATTTTTGTACATTGCTGCTTCATCCCTCCTCTCAATGTTGAGAATTTTGCCCCTCAGAGGCAAAATAGCCTGCATCCATGATTGAAGACATGCTTAGATCTGAGTGAATGCCAGAAATATTATATGTACGCTGAAAACAAACTCGATACAGAAAACCATATTATGAACTTCCATCTCGCATTTCATAGTTAGGGCATTGTCTACCTACACTAGCAGTGTAAGTAAGAATTAGTCAAGTAAAACTTTTCCTGTAAAAAGGAAAACGAGACACTGTATACCTATAATTATTTATTAGTCCTAATTTCACCCGGAATATTGCATTGTTTTGGAAACAGCTGTCATTATATCATGTTAGTATCGCCAGATTGAAAAGGAAAGGCTATACCTGAAATTTCCTATCCCGGCCTTGCTTTGCACTACCCCCAGCCGAATCACCTTCAACTATGAAGATTTCTGAATTCACGTGTGAACAGCAAAAGTCAGAGCCTCAACATAAGATAGTAAATATAGTGATTTATAACAAAAGCATAGAACTGGAACTGTTAGAATTTAGAAACTTCCTGTCAAAAGAAGAATGTGAACAGATGTATAACAGTCAATTAATTATGCTAATCTGCATAAAAAGATGATGCAAGATTTTCCCAGCACAACTGGCAGCTCACCAGATTCTGCAGGGTTAGAAGATGCACAATCAGCAAGTTTCCCAGGAAGTGAAGAAGATTTCAAGACACTCTTTGTCCTCACTAACTCTCTAGCCCGCTTGGCTGCCAATGCAGCCTGCAACAGAAAAATATGTCATACACTGCACTAGAACGAAAAAATGAGTTCTTGGGAAGGAGTTTTGCTACAATAATGAATAGCAATACCTTGAGAGCATTAAGGGACTTGGACAGAATTGAATCTAAAACATCTGGATGTAACTCCAAGTATTCAGTTAGATTTTCTTGAACAGATTGTTCAACTATTCTTCGCACTTCTGGATTTCCCAGCCTGGTCTGTAAAAGAAAAGAAAAAAGAGAAATTGAGCAATCGTTATGGGAAAAAAGTGTATGGCATTAATCTTCTAGCACATCTCCACCACTATTAAAAGCAAGAGTTGAGTTGGATTCATATAACATCAACCAATCAGCCCTATGGTTGCCTTCCTCCTACAGTCTACAGTTATCCAATGCTGCATCACCAGTTACTAATCCATCTTACTCGTAGCCCTTAATCGCCTATTACTAATGCATGAGATTAGGTCAATGATGTGCAGCCGAACAACACTCGCGCCATGCCCCGCAGCCTCCCTTGTTCCACTATGTTAGACAGCAGATCATAGATGTTCCTCTAGTGATGTGCTTTCCACAACGGGCTCACATTTAAGAGTCTTATAATTTCTAGT
>NC_041385.1:259556618-259613093 GCF_002162155.2 Triticum dicoccoides | reverse complement strand
AAGGGCATAGCATGGTACATTGGTGTCTGAACTTGGTGTTGCTGTTAATTTGATATCAGGTATATGCTTATCTCATATAGTATGAGCTGTCTTTAAAAAAAGAAAATGTTATTCCAAAAAATTCATATATGCGTATTCGGAATTTGATTTCAGGATACGAAACTATGAAATCTACTGGATAATACTTCAGTTTCGAAACACATAAGAAATAAATTTGTTAAATATTTGAATTCTTAAGGAGATACTTTTGGAAATAAAAAAACCATATATGTTTTCCAAAATATAAAACGACCCAAAGGGGCAGATCCAACTAATCTTGGCCATCAAAACATGTCAATCCAACGATCTAGATTGCTCCGATGGCGAGCGCTCAACATGTTTAGCATGCAGTTAATATCGTACCAAATATCAATATCAGTGCAAATCACATAATTAACATGCAATTGATATCCTACCTAATATCATCGTGCAATTAATATTCTACCAAATATCAACCATCAACAGGCAATTAATGCTCTACCAAATTTCAACGTGCATTGCACATACGCCTTTACTAGTGTGTTCCAAACTCGTCAAAAATCAACAACAAATGATGGTATTTCCAAAATCCATCATAACTGAATCATGAGTTTGTTGCCTATCTTAAATATGCATGGAAGGAGGTGCTTTGTTGACGATCCTTATTTTGGTTCAGATTGTTTAAACCATATTCTGGTTTAGACTCATATTTTGTTGCTTTATTGATTAGCAAAAGATTGATTTGAGCCCTCTAACCCTGCAAGACTTTAATTGTTCAGTTGTAACCTCAAAACGAGAACAAAATTGATTCGATCCTCTCTACAAGTTAAATAACCTATTGTCTATTGAATGTTTGGTGTGTCTCAGTGATTGATTAGTTAAAGAACCTACTACTATATACAGCTAACTTCATTTGTTAAAAAATTATGGTGCAGTAACTACTAAATCTATGCAGTTAAAATTGGTTGGTTAGCACATTATTATTACAATTTCAATGAATATGTTTTGCGGATTTGCCAATACGGACAAATAACGGTTAGTCCCCTAGAAGGAATTTGGCAACGCCTTTGCGGTCTAGGCAGTGGTAGTTGCAGGATATTCAAAATGTGTTGTAGAGGTAGAATGGCATGCTAACACTTCTACTTATTTTTGTATGCACTCAGTTTTTCCAAAAAGTTATACCAGTTAAGCATGATTTGCAAATATACATGCAATGTCAACTTGCCCACAACTATCATTCATGTTAGCTTGGGAACCTACTAATTTTTAGCCAATGACTTTACTTGCCCTATCATGTTCCCTACTGAAATTTTCAGGGGACAACTGGCTACACTTCACATTAAGTACATAAAATAGTCCTTATCTCACTTCTAGCTAGTTCCTTATTTTGCCTATTCAGCTAAAATTTGAACTAATTGCTCTGGTTTCTTTTTTGTTCCTTTTAGGCTTTAATCTTGCAACAATTGAGGTTCTAAGATGAACTCACATTAGAAGACCTAAAGGAAATCAATCTCCATTCTATCCAGGCAGGGAACCTCTTGAGCCACTAGGTTATGACCTCTAGGTTAGGTTGGTGATGGTTGTTTATGCAAAAAAAAATCCCAAATAGTAGTTTTTGTCACTAAGAAATTTTGTACAACTGTATCTAGAACAGTCATTTATTTTAGATCGACATACATGTAATTCACCTGTGGTAAAATGTGTTGGCAAGGTAATTCACCTGTGGTAAAATGCGTTGGCAAGGCCACGAGCTCTGCTTCATAACATAATTGAGAAACTAAGTATGTTTGAGGATAACTAATTCCTGAGGAAGATACATTTTTAACCTGATCCTTGGTTTCCTGCAGCAAGGACATCTTGAATAACCAATTGTTTGTAGCATCTTGACTGGAATTTCGGGCAGTATATGAGATCGGAATAGGGGTACCAGGTTTTCCCCGATATTTTACTGATTTAGACATGATGTGTGATCCTCTTCTTAAAGGATGATGATATCTAAGTGCATGCAAACTACAAGATATGTCTGGAAAAATTCTTGTGCAGGGTACAATGTCAGTCAAAGGCCTCACGTTGAAAGACGTCACTAAAGGCATAGTTATCATCACTGTAAAGAAACACTATCTTTGTACATATAATGTTACAATGGTAGCACCGGATATATGGGTCTGTTCAACCAAAACTGACCATACCACAATATTGGCTAGCCCTTAAGAGTTGCCTGCTGTTTGGATACATGTCAAATGTTTGGCTCGTCCGACCTGCCAAAGGCGCGCCCGTGTGTTCTGCGCCAAAATATTGGCGTTGTGCTGAAGGTGTAGAAAACCTTCGCCAAAAAATATGCTCTGGCTCACATGCTCTTTACCCAGTGAGACCCACCACATCACTTCCCTTTCCCCATCCTCTCAAACGCAAACAATTGGTCAGCTACCCCTCAAGCTCCTGTAGCATCCTACTTGTTTTTTTTTTTGTTTTGACATGAACATCCTACTTGAATAATAGCAGGTGGATCTCCAGCTTCTATCTTGATCTCAAATTAAATTGGTGTGCATGGTGATGTGTGGGCAAAATACTACTTTTGTCTTGGCACTTTGCGGTTAATTAAGTTTGTACACAAATCTTGTAACTGAATGGAAATTAAAACAAATACTATAAGACCCAGGTTGCAGGTTGCAAACCAAACAAAGGCCTACCATTTTACCAACTTTTAGGCAGAAATAGTGGCTATAATCCAAACAACAATAGCTTACCAAAATATTGTTCATGCCCTTATTTTGGTCATGCCAAAAATTTGGCTGGGCTAGTTGGGGCTAAAACTAAACAAGCCCTATATGCTGGATCAATTATTGAAAATGTTTTCATTGTGCTTTTGTGATGCAAAGAGAAACGTTGTTGTTCAGGGCCTTGATAAATCATTCAATGGCATTAAACAGATGAGCTAAGATGAAACTCCTTCGAGTTATCCCGTTAGTTATCTTGTAGTTATTTTTCTTTTCATAGCTTTTTATATGAACAAGTGCGCCCATTGTTTTGTAGTGTCACCTTAGTGTACAGTTTTTGTTTATGGTTTTTTCACGTCAACAGTTTTCTCAGTCCAAAGAAAGACAAAAACAAGACAAATTAGTGTAGATGTAAAAATAGATTTTCCTGTTCAATGTCAACACGTGCATTGCACATACACGGTAACTAGTTCCTCAAGTTACCTTTGTCTGCCCTTCAAACTCTGGATTAGGGACCTTCACTGAAATAATGCATGTCATTCCTTCTCTTACATGCTCCCCACTCAAGCTAATATCTTTATCCTGCAAAAACCATCATTTGTTTAGAAAAATGCCTCAACAAATTACAGATTCAATGGAACAAATAAGTAAGCACCCAAAGTGTAGACTGAAAAAATATATACTCCCTCCTTTCCGGTTTATAGGGCTCAATTTCAAAATCTCTTCAACCAAGGTAGATGGTGAGTGGTGGAATAATTTTGTAGTTTGGATAAGTACTTAATTAGGACACTCGTTTTTCTCAAAAAGTTATGTTTATCGATGTATTAATTACAACGCATGCATACATGACCACAAAATGTCCACGAACTTCTACATGCATTGTGAGTTTTCTCCTGATACTTGCATTGGATGATTTAATGCACCTCGAAATCCAAACATGTGATGGTAAGTAGTAGAATTGTGACTTATAAAACGGAAAAACGAAATTTTTGAGATGAGCCCTGTAAAACCGGAAAGGAGGGAGTATATACTAATATACAGCTGTTACTACGGTCCTTATCAAACAAACTTTAACAGAACGGTTTTAAGTCAGAAGGCTAGAGTTGTGAATACCAGGGAAGAACAAAAATATACAGTATGTGCTATCAATTATAACCTTCATAATCTTCGACTTCTTTGCAAAGCTATTAATTGTTCTTGTCAGGGAAGTTTTCAGCCCCTCAATATGAGTACCACCATCGATAGTACGGATACTGTTGGCATATCCTAGCACTGTATCAGAGTAGGAATCAGAGCACCTGTAAATCATGACAATCGATTGTTTCAGAAAGGCATACAATTCTTCTCTAGAGGACAGAGCAAATGAAATGTGACAAAAGCTTCAAAATTGACCATGAAATGTTGTGTTAAAAATTCCAAATAGCTTTTGCTACGTGCCAGGAATAATGCCATATAGCCTACAAGGGAAGGAAAGAGAAACCCTTACGGCTGTTATTTCTAAATGGTCAGCATCATTTCTTTCCTTTGGCTAAAGGTCAGAGCTGGTGCTGCACAGTGCACACTAATTGATTGCATCAGTGAAGAACATCACAGGTAAATATTTAGCTTACTAGTACACCCAAAAGCTCAAGCTAATTGTGAAAGACAATATGTACTCCCTCTGTAAACTAATATAAGAGTGTTTAGATCACTATTTTAGTGTTCTAAACGCTCTTATATTATTAGTTTACAGAGGGTACGAACTTTTATGCAACGATTGGGTTCGGCATTTTTAGAAGAATTTTTTATGGAAGAAGAGCAAGTTTTTTCTTTGATGTTCACCAAAACATAACTCCAGCACTAGCTCTCAGGTCTAGTTCTGTCAATCCCGCAGTACTGTTGTCGAAGCCACAGAAAGGCCAAGGGCATGTTGGGTTGATAGCCAAAACTTTGCCAGACTTTTCTTGCTCAATCGTGGCATTCTACAAAAGGTTGGTCACCACAGCTTTGGCAAGTTTGGAAAAGATATGAGCCTAACAGGCTGCTGAAAAAGTGTGGTGTGCCACATCTGCGGCAAAATGAAACAAGCAGCTGCCACACCTACGGCAATGTGTACCTGTGAACTAAATATGTCCTAAGCATGCGAAACTTTTTTGGCTAACTTCCATAACTTGTGGGCCAAAAAAATGGAACCACAAGTGAGGCTAAATATGCCCTTAGCAAAAAAATGGAACCACTTGTGGGCTAAATATGCCCTTAGCAAATAAAATAGTCTGACAAATGTGCCAATTAGATGTGTGACTAGCAATAGTTGTGATAGTGAACCAAACACCATGTCTAGCCTGCCTAACTTTCCTAGGCAAGTTGTGACGAATTTGGCCTCCAAGCGAATACTCCGTGATCAAAAGAGGTATGAAAACTTGCATTTTTTCTAATTGTGATAACCAGGTCTCAAACTTCAGAAATCGTGACTCTGATACCTTATTGAGTTGCAGGGACCAACAAGTTCACCTAAAGCTCAAATTGATGGGGAAAGGTAGGCAACATGTTCATGCTCATCAGTCTCAAATATATGCATGATGACTACAGCGATATTAGTTAATATACAGAGCCAGTGAGCTACACATCGCCCCTCCAACAAAGAAAGGTTTACAGTATTTCATCTATAATGCTAAATGGCTTAATCAAGATTGTAGATCACAGCATGTGAACCATCATGCCAAGAGGAGGAAAAGCTATCACGGTTATAGCAGGCTATCAGGCAAGCTATGGTATACATTGCGGTAGACTAAGATATTCCTCAGTGTTTGAAATATGATGTATACGTATGTACTGAACAATACTAAAACTGTATATGTTGATCACTGTGATCATACAATTAGGAAATAACGTACAGGAAGAATTCATCTTCATCACTGCATAAATACAGGAGAGAAATTTGGGGTCCATTTCATTAATATTTCTTATCTACAAGATCAAACTGATTCACTTTAAGAATACAAATATGGTAAAGAAAATAGTTGAAAGACAATCAGTGGTTAGGAATTCAAATGGAATTGGCACGTGCAGCATAGTTGTAGGGTTTAATAAAATTTGACGAACTCGACAAAGTTTATAAATCAACGCACCAGTCTAGCAGGGGAAATTAGGAACTTGCAAGGTAACAGGAAGTTAAAAACATCATACTTTAAGCCATCTTTAAGCACATCTGATGAATTATGAAAGATAAGTTCAAATTATGAAAGATAAGTTCGAATAACTGTAATTAACACTCGGTCAAATATAAATCCAAAATGATACTGATGTAATCCAGATTTTGGTGGCAAATTTCAGGAAGATACGACATTCAGTTTAGAACCTCTAGTAGTATAGAACACAGTATCAGAAACTTAGAAATAAGAATCACGTGTATAAACTAGAAAAGAGAACAAATTATCGGTATCTTCAATCAGATAAACCACAATTATTTGCTACACAGAACATGGAATATATAAGCAAGTTCGGTGCCTAACACAATGGTGGTTTTTAACTTTCCATGTTATTTTTCCTTTCTTAGCAAAATTCAAGCCGAGGAAATATACTTTACCATTGCAGGGAGACATCAACAATTATTCCATCCAATTCCTTTCTGAATGCTATTGGGTCGTGGAGGGGTTTCTGGGAAAATAATCATACACAAAGTAATAGTGTTAGGGTCATTATGGATATATCAATATAATTTGCAGCTTGTTATATGCACATGCACTCTACTGGCCTTACTGTGGGCGGGATCAGGTGATGCCAGTCTCTTCAGAGGAATATCAAAGAAAAGTGTGTGATAGGAGAAACTAACCACGAAAAATGTAGACCGTTTATTTTCTAAAACTCCAGTAAGAGAAGGCACACATCAGTTCAGTCTATGCACAACTGGTCTAATTCAACCCACTACAGTTCTTTCACAAACTATAGACAAGGTTTTTTTAATCGGTAGGCGCTGAGCGAGCATATTGTGCTTCCACTTAGTGCAACGACAGCTAAAACCGCGTCTAGGCACGCTTAAGCGTTCTGCATGGACGTCGTACAGGCAGGAACAGGGGCACCCAAAAAACAATTTTCAGAGCATGTAAAGCATGTATTAAGCCTAAAATCGCAAACATGTTGGGAAGGAGAGACGGGGAGGAGCTAGAGGTCAGGGAAGGGGAAGAAAGCTGACAGCTGCGAGGTCGGGGAAGAGAAGCCACCAGGCTCCAGCCTAGAAGAGGAGGAGCCCGATATCGGGGAAGAGGGGGAAGGACTGGCGGCGAGGCAGGGAAGGGGAGCTTGAGATCCAGCGGCGCTAGGTCAGGGAAGAAGATGGGTGGTGAGGTCAGGGAAGAAAGCGCCACATCTGGCAGTGCAAGTTCGCCTTGCTCTCCTCTGTTTCTCTCACCTTGCTCTCCTGTGTCTAACGCTAGGCGTCTGAACGCTTTTTTCAACGCTTACCCCAAAAGCGAAGCAGTAGGCCTCCGCTCAGCGTAGGCGTACGCTCAATTTTGGATGGGACAAGGAGCCCGATATATAGCATAGTTTCTAAATTAGCAACAGGACAGGAGCAAGCTGAGCAACATAATATTGGATGGGACAAGGAGTAGAGTTAATAAATGGCTGTCAGAGTCAGTGTTATGTAAAGCAGGTTAGTAGGTTCACATATTGCTTTTTTAGTTACCTGTTAATAGCAAGAGAAAGGAATAAATCTGGCCCTTATTTTTCATAAGTCACTCAGGAAAGATTAGCTAGGCCAACTGCAAACTGTAGGCAGTAATGTGGCTAGAGTAAATGAAATAGCATATATGCATGACTTTGTATATCTGGAAACCCTAGACAAACTGAGACAGCATGAAACATATAGCTCTAGATGCTGTGGGAGACAAACCTTGTCAGTATTCAACCAGGCAACATATTCAACCAGGCCACCAGCATAACAGTATTCATTGTGTTGAACCTGTGCATCCTGTTCTTCCTTTGTCAGTGTTATTGTCAGCTGGCATTGAGAGAAGTACAGAACATGAGAAATCAACCAAAGGTCTACCTTTAAGCATAACAAATATCACACGGAAATTGTGCATGCAAAGCAAAAAAAAATAAAAAGCTAATAATAACGGGCATAAATAATGACATACGAAACCAAGCTACCCAATTGCAATTTGAAAAGGACACATAAGGATCTAGCTGAAAATCAACCAATGATACAAGTAAAACGAACAAAAATTTGAATGCACTTTAATGCATGTAAGATATGTAGAGAGAATTGTAAACATAATATGCACCAAGGTGTGCAAAAAGCATTTGGTTTGAGCAGTTGGTCAAAATATAACTCAAAATTCCCATTGGAACAAATCTTTCATTTTTTCTCTCTGTTGTTTGGGGTATCACCAGCAGTAGTGGAACAGCAACATTGATATCCACAATTAGCTGATGCTGTCTTCACAAAGTATATCCTCATGTCTCCAACAAATGATTTTATGAGGCAGAATGCTTCCTTAGCACAGAAGGCCCATACTCCCTCCGTCCCAAAATGTATCATACTGCCAAAAATGATCTTGCATTTTGGGACGAAGGGAGTAATATATAGTATGAGTGCCTTGACTGAATAAAAATCAGAAGTGAATCATATCCTTATTAATGAATAAAATATCAATAGAAGCTTCTTTCTATTCTTGCTGACACACTAACTTACTCCAATAATCTGATAACAAAGGTATGTTAGCCTGACAGAGCAATCAGTATTCATTAATCAGTCAGGTAATAAACAAGCGAAGGAAATAATCATAATCATGTGCAATCTCTGGAACTAACAACCAACTACAGAACAGATCAATGTTTCTAGTTGAAGGACTATCATACCTCAGGATTTAAAAATGCAAGTTCCCGGATGCGACTAGAGATCGTGCTGAAGTCAAACTCAATTGCGGTTGTAAATACTACATCAAAGAAAAAAAACTGAGCATTCCGGCAACACAACATAACATAATTAGTAATGCTTAGATCAGAAAACTTTTCGGGAAAAATAGATGCATACTTTCTTTGTCAGGCCAAAATCTGATACATGAACCTTGACGACTTGATTCATCAGGCAGTGTGGTACTACTTAGCGTTGTAAGTGGTTTTCCACGAGAATAGTGTTGTCGATATTCCTTCCCATCACGGCAAACTGTAACTTCTAGTGCCTGACATAGTAATATCGTGAAAATGACAATTAATTGCACATCAATTGCAGAAATATGTACAAGTAGTATATCCAAAACACGTTATCACTGTGATAGAGATTTCTATGGTCATGGTTCAGGCTCTCATCCTATTCTTAAACTGAAATATAGGTATTTCGTACTGCTATTCTAATTTTATTTCATGGTAATCAAGCAACTACGTTACTATGTATGTACACCGCTCCTTTTCACGAACAAGCTAATTTGAACAAAAACAACAACAACAACAACAACAACAAAGCCTTTCAGTCCCAAACAAGTTGCGGTAGGCTAGAGTTGAAACTCATAAGATATCAAAACCAAGTCAGCTCTGGCACGTGGACAGCTAACTTCCACGCACCCCTGTCCATGGTCAAATCTTTAGTGATATTCCAGTACTTCAGATATCTCTTTACGGACTCCTCCCATGTCAAGTTTGACCTACCCCGACCTCTCTTGACATTATCAGCACGCCTTAAACGTCCGCTATGCACTTGCGTTTCTAGAGAAAGAGTCATTGTCCGGTCACAGCAGGTCAACATCCAGATACATTGACGCAAATCTGGAAAGATGTGGTCGGCCTAATTCGATGAAGAATGGCTTGAAGGGGAGAGTTGAAACTGCAAGGGCAGGGTGGTGGAGCTTAAACAGCGACAAGGTGAAAGCTTCACCACCCAGTTGCTGCCGCCACAAGCACAATTGTCTTGGTGCAGCGCACATCAACCCCTTGTCTTCCATGTGTGTCGTCGCCAAACGTCAAATGGTTGCTGACCCCTCCCTGGAGCAACAAGTTCGCCATGTTGGTGATGTTTTTCGACTAGAACCATACATGGTATGGCATGGTGGCTGTGCTTTTATTCGACCCTCTGACTGCATTGTGGATCAAACTGCCACTTCTCTCCTATTCCAACATGCATCATCATTAAGAATGGAGCTTGCTCGTCCTGGACAGATTTATTGGCATATATACTAATGTACCAAGCAAATACAGGCATCATTGCCCTCAAAGAGTTCATTTTGCATGGTGATCCCATGTGCTCACAAAAAATCTCATTAAGGTTTAAATTCCTGGGAGTGATTTCACCCTACCCAGACAAGCCCTAATTGAGATCTCTAAAGAGCATATCTGTGAAATTTACTGATTGTGTTTTGTCTGGACTCTGGGGGTAGAATCATTATTAGACTTGGTCCACGGAATGATAGTATATGAAAAAGCATAACTACCACATTTATTATTATAACCCATGGAAGGCTTGAGAGGATTAGTTTGACATTGATAGAATTTAACTTCCACCCAATGGATCGTGATTTTGTGTAGAGAGAATTGCAATTTTCGCGGAAGATCTACGATCGATACTCTTTCTTTAAAGCATCTATGATTCATATTCAATAAAGGTGAAAGCAAGAACCTCTGACAACGCATTAACAACTGATAGGCCAACACCATGCAGCCCTCCAGCAACGCTGTAGCTACTTGTTGAGCCTCCAAATTTGCCACCAGCATGCATTAGCTGCATAATCAAAAGAAAATCTTTACAAGACAGAAGATGGAAGCTGTTGAACATTTAGGCATGTCGTTGACCACCCAAAAGAAAATTTTAGTGTTGCCTTATGGACAAGCATATGATGCAAATGACAATAAAAGTGTATTGTAGCATCTCTATAAACACAGGCATG
Organism: Triticum dicoccoides; assembly: GCF_002162155.2. NCBI lineage: Eukaryota > Viridiplantae > Streptophyta > Magnoliopsida > Poales > Poaceae > Triticum > Triticum dicoccoides. Next base: position 259,602,499 of record NC_041385.1, on the reverse strand, counting down.
CAAGTATAGTAACAGCACACAAGCCTCCCGGTATGGTATTGTCCTAAAAACTAAATGACCGTAGAGGTACCCATAAGTCACAGTTCTTCATTCCCAGAATATAATCTTAATAAATAAGTAAAATTTACTGGGATTTGGGTCAGGATGGTTGACATTGCAATATACAGCCCTGCCAAACAAATAAAGCTTTAACCATACCGTTAAGACAGTCTCCACGCATGATTTCTTCGTCTGCGGGTGTATATCTGTAGGGATCTGCAGTATATCCAGTATTTAGCAGTAATTTTATCTAAGAAAGGAGAAGATAATTCATAAAGTAATCGGAACAGAAGGTTGCATATTGGTTACTCAAAAACTGGTGCTATGTAAATCTCAACTTTCAAGAAAGAAACATAAAGTTTTAAGAAGCAAAATGGTAACAGAGATGTTCAATTAGCAGAACTACATCAAATTGGGCATAGACTGCATAACTGTAACTCTCTAAGATAAACCCTTTTTCTAGACTATGATGTTGAACCGACTGTGTTTAAAGACGAGGGTTATACAGAACATTCAGTCTAGTCCTGTGATCTTGTGTATTACTATTACTTGTGGACATTCTAACAGGCAGAGCTTTTCATAACAATACAAAGACACACACAGTGCTACCAAAAAATCAGTGCACTCAACTAGGCAATAAAGGCAGGTGTGCAAGTGAAGTATCCCAGTAGGATGTGACCACCTACGGATCATAGCTACTATAAGCAAACAACTGCTAGGACCTTCTCCATGTGCTAACTAACATCTGTCGGACATGTAGCAGCAGTGATGGAACGAACTGCTATCGAATAGAAACAGGCCAATCAGACCCTTCCCACCGTCCTACTTGACTGGTTGATTGTGTTAGATCTATGAATGGTTGTATATGTGTTATGACCTCCATGGACCACAGCTAAAGCACTATTGTTCGCATACAGAATAGTATGTCACATATGCAACATGCATGTGGAAGTTCATCCGAGAGTGCCCAGGAAAAGATATCGTCAAAGGATAGCACTGGCATGAAATAGTCCAAGAAATGGCAGGAGAATATAGTCCAAGGAAATAGTTAACTGCAATTCGAGGGGAAATCAGACAAGGAACTCATAAGCCACAAACATATTCGCACAGGAAAGCTAGCCGGTGCAACAGCATCCAGCAGTAGGAGTAAGATTAAGAGTTGGTAGTCAAGAGGAGTCCTGTTGGGACGAGAAGTCAGTTAGTTGCATTGTTACGAATCCAGGTAAATTAGAGTTTGAATACATTAAAGAGAACAGTGTGAAAGTGTGATTACACAGATGACTTGGCATGCAGCCGTTCTTTTGTTTATTTCATTGATGACTTTGCTTGGTGTGTCAGCAAAACAAAACTCACGAGTGAATATGATATAAAGGCTTCATTAACATTTGCTAAACTTCTGTTTGATTTGCCAACAAGTAGGACTACTAAATTAATAACAGTAAATAGTATAGCAGCATGAAACTAAATTCATAACAGTCACATTATTCACAATATTTGTAAAAGCATTGAGCATTCAGTATGTCTTCCTTGGTTTAGGAAAACTGCATACCCCACGGCCATTGTCGGTTACACTAACTGAATTGTCATCATGAAGGACTACATTAATCTCAGTAGCATAGCCTGCTTGAGCTTCATCCACAGCATTATCCAATATTTCAACAACCTAGAATACACCAAACAAAATGATGATCAGGCAAGAAACGAAGTAGAACACCTAATAACATGGAAAAAAGGAAAGCTTAATCAGTTGAGATTACCAGATGATGCAACCCACGTGGTCCTGTGCTGCCAATGTACATACCAGGCCTTTTGCGAACTCCGTCCAATGCCTCTAAGACCTGCAAATTAGAAATTTGGTATAAATAAATATCAAGCCAACAAAAACAATTCATTCACGCTTCACAAACAATAGCTAACAGTGGCACACTGGAGAAACACATAACGAATCTGTGCGTGAATGCATATTGTTATTTTTCTCTTTCTTTCCAACAAAAACGTCAGCAAGCTTTACATCTTATATATTTCATTAACTAAAAGTTAACCAGATTGATGAACTAACCATGTGTCTTAACAGTTCATATACAGTACATAATAAATGTTTATCTATTCTACAGTGGCTTAGGAAAATTAAATGCCTTGATAATGGCATTTGCTAAATTGTCAGGGGAAGATTAGGAAGACAGAGCCTACTTGTAGTAATTAAGACGGGGATATTCTTAACCTTCCCAGCTCAGGTTCATAAATCACGATGTAAGTATGAAATCCATAATTATGCACCAAAACAAGAAAGAGTATAAACTATTGTACATGATGTAAAATTAAATATGCAATTCTTATGTTATTCAAGGTAAACACCGTTACGTCAAAATAAAACTTGATGCCTTAAGTGGGTTATCAACCCTGAAAAAGACCCCAAAAATGCTCCACGATATCACTGTCTCAACTGAATGGGTGCAGTGTCACCGCCACCTAACAAATTAGCTGCAATGTAACATTTGTGTGCAAACCCATGCAATCTGGTGGGAAAAAACATGATGAAAACGTATGTATAGGATTGCAAAGCTGCTTGGAGCTGATTAACTCTGTTCCTGCCGTTATGTACTCCCTGAAACTCCCGAATAATCCGCACATCGTATAAAATTTGAGACGGATATTCCAAACACTTGCACCCGAAGTCCAACTTAACCCCTTAGCCACAGAAGTCGTGCAAGAGAATCACCTGGACGTTTGCTGCGGTGTACTCGCCGGCCACCCGCTTCTCCTGCATCGCATCGGATGCCGCCGTGGAGGCCATGAAAGCCCTCACTGCGACCCCATTCCGCCCTGGGACAGCCGCCGCCACAACCCTAGAACGGAAAAACACGCGCCAAAAAATACCAGCAAATCAGCATCCAGGCCGCTCCAGAGAGAGAAATCTGCCTTGCCAAGAGGCGTAGAAGGAAGGATGAAGCGGACATGGAGGCACCTGGGTCTGAAGAGGTGTCGAGCGGAGGGGGAGGGGACCGGGAGCAGACGGGAGGGGGTAGGGGCGCTGGAGAGGAGGCGGCGGAGAAGAAGGCGGAGATGGGGTGGGGGAGGCGACGGACGGAGGAGGAGCGCCATTGGCGGCGGCGGCGAGCTCGCGTCGCGTCCGCCTAGCTTCTGCTTGGCTTCGCCTGGGTTGCTGCTTGTGGTGGGGGAAATGGCAGGAGGGGTTGGGGTTTAGACGGCAGTGGATGAGGCGTCGCGGAGCCCGAGGAGGGTTTAGGGAACCGGGTGGTTTCAGGCTAGAGAGAAAGGCTTTTCGAAAAGGAAAGAGCAGGGGAATGCGATGTTCTTCTATTGGGCTATCGGTCGGGCCTGGTGGACTTCTAGGGTTAACTATATCTTTTTTATCCGTTTTGATGACAAGTATATATTTTTATCCGTTTTGATGATAAATTTTTTCGGACGGATTGATATTAGGCTTTCTGAAATTTTGTTCTGCGAAATCATTACTTAAAGGAAATCCCATGTAAATAATGTAAATGTCACTCCTCCGTTCTCTGGTGCTTACAGGTGATGAGTTGTTGCAAACTATGAGTTTCTCCCTTGATTCGTTTCATTCAAACATTTTATCTCTTGAATCATTCGTCTAAATACAAACCGTTTTCATCGTTGTATTTTGCAGGTCGAGATCTTCAAAACTAGATCTCATGTTTATAGGTTTCGATGAACTTATTTTATGAACAAACTTAGAAAAACCGAATTAGCAAAAAAAAATTAAAATAAAAGATGGGAAACGTTTTATCTCTTGAACCGTGCGTCCAAATCACAAATCCTTTTTACCGTTGTGCTCCGAGAAAAAAACACTAGTTCCTAAGAAAAAAAATCGCCAAAACCAAGCAAAAGCCAAAAAATAAAGAAAATAAAAACATGTGAAAAAATCTCAAAGGTGCGCCCAGCATGCGACATGTGGCGGCGGTTGGGCATATCACTTGGCACACTTCCAAGTCAAAGAAAGTGACCTATGAGGGTATACCCTTTGATTAGCTCATCCTTTAATCCTTATTATTGAGCATATAAAGGATGAGATAGTGCGCCCAACTAGGGGCACCAGCCACGTCTCCTTTTATTCCTGCGCGTTACTGTAGCGACGAGGGAAGGGATAAGGTCTCGACTACCGAGCGCCGCGTCCAGCATCCTCTCCCTTTCCCCTCGCTCACTTCCTCCTCCCGAGCCCGCAGATCCGTAGCCGCCTTCTTGTTGGGGAACATAGTGATTTCAAGAATTTTCCTACGTACACGTAAGATCATGGTGATACATAGCAACGAGAGGGGAGAGTGTTGTCCACGTACCCTCGTAGACCGAAAGCGGAAGCGTTAGCACAAAGCGGTTGATGTAGTCGTACGTCTTCACGATCCGACCGATCAAGTACCGAACGCACGGCACCTCCGAGTTCAGCACACGTTCAGCTCGATGACGTTCCTCGAACTCCGATCCAGCCGACCTTTGAGGGAGAGTTCCGTCAGCACGACGGCGTGGTGACGATGATGATGTTCTACCGACGCAGGGCTTCGCCTAAGCACCACTACGGTATTATCGAGGTGGATTATGGTGGAGGGGGGCACCGCACACGGCTAAGAGATCCAAGGGATCAATTGTTGTGTCTATGGGGTGCCCCCCTGACCCCGTATATAAAGGAGGAAGGGGGGAGGTGGCCGGCCAAGGAGGAGGGCGCGCCAAGGGGGGAGTCCTACTCCCGGTGAGTAGGACTCCTCCTTTCCTTGTTGGAGTAGGAGAGAAGGAAAGAGCAGGAGAGGGAAAAGGAAAAGGGCGCTGCACCCCTTGTCCAATTCGGACCAGAGGGGGGGCGCAGGCCTCCTTCCTTTTGGCCTCTCTCCTCTATTCTCGTATGGCCCAATAAGGCCCATATACTCCCCGGCGAATTCCCGTAACTCTCCGGTACTCCGAAAAATACCCGAATCACTCGGAACCTTTCCGACGTTCGAATATAGTCGTCCAATATATCGATCTTTACGTCTCGACCATTTCGAGACTCCTCGTCATATCCCTGATCTCATCCGGTACTCCGAACTCATTCGGTACATCAAAACACATAAACTCATAATATAACCATCATCCAACTTTAAGCGTGCGGACCCTACGGGTTCGAGCACTATGTAGACATGACCGAGACATGCCTCCGGTCAATAACCAATAGCGGAACCTGGATGCTCCTATTGGATCCTACATATTCTACGAAGATCTTTATCGGTCAAACCGCATAACAACATATGTTGTTCCCTTTGTCATCGGTATGTTACTTGCCCGAGATTCGATCGTCGGTATCTCAATACCTAGTTCAATCTCGTTACCGGCAAGTCTCTTTACTCGTTATGTAATGCATCATTCCGTAACTAACTCATTAGCTACATTGCTTGCAAGGCTTATAGTGATGTGCATTACCGAGAGGGCCCAGAGATACCTCTCCAACAATCGGAGTGACAAAACCTAATGTCGAAATACGCCAACTCAACATGTACCTTTGGAGACACCTGTAGAGCTCTTTTACAATCACCCAGTTACGTTCTGACATTTGGTAGCACGCAAAGTGTTCATCCGGTAAACGGGAGTTGCATAATCTCATAGTTATAGGAACATGTATAAGTCATGAAGAAAGCAATAGCAACATACTAAACGATCAAGTGCTAAGCTAACGGAATGGGTCAAGTCAATCACATCATTCTCCTAATGATGTGATCCCATTAATCAAATGACAACTCATGTCTATGGTTAGGAAACTTAACCATCTTTGATTAACGAGCTAGTCAAGTAAAGGCATACTAGTGACACTATGTTTGTCTATGTATTCACACATGTATTATGTTTCCGGTTAATACAATTCTAGCATGAATAATAAACATTTATCATGAAATAAGGAAATAAATAATAACTTTATTAAAGCCTCTAGGGCATATTTCCTTCAGTCTCCCACTTGCACTAGAGTCAATAATCTAGTTCACATCGCCATGTGATTTAACACCAATATTCATATCTGTATATGATTAACACCCATAGTTCACATCGTCAGGTGACCAACACCCAAAGGGTTTACTAGAGTCAATAATCTAGTTCACATCGCTATGTGATTAACACCCAAAGAGTACTAAGGTGTGATCATGTTTTGCTCGTAAGAGAAGTTTAGTCAACGGGCGAGGGAGTCCTGGACTAGGGGGTGTCCGGATAGCCGGACTATCATCATCGGCCAGACTCCAAGACTATGAAGATACAAGATTGAAGACTTCGTCCCGTGTCCGGATGGGACTTTCCTTGGCGTGGAAGGCAAGCTTGGCAATACGGATATGTAGATCTCCTACCATTGTAACCGACTCTGTGTAACCCTAGCCCTCTCCGGTGTCTATATAAACCGGAGGGTTTTAGTCCATAGGACGAACAACCATTACAACAATCATACCATAGGCTAGCTTCTAGGGTTTAGCCTCCTTGATCTCGTGGTAGATCTACTCTTGTACTACCCATATCATCAATATTAATCAAGCAGGAGTAGGGTTTTACCTCCATCGAGAGGGCCCGAACCTGGGTAAAAACATCGTGTCCCTTGTCTCCTGTTACCATCCGCCTAGACGCACAGTTTGGGACCCCCTACCCGAGATCCGTCGGTTTTGACACCGACATTAGTGCTTTCATTGAGAGTTCCTCTGTGTCGTCACCGATAGGCTTGATGGCTCCTTCGATCATCAACAACGACGCAGTCCAGGGTGAGACTTTTCTCCCCGGACAGATCTTCGTGTTCGGCGGCTTTGCACTGCGGGCCAGTTCGCTTGGCCATCTGGAGTAGATCGAAAGCTACGCCGTTGGCCATCAGGTCAGATTTGGAAGCCTAAACTTCATGGCTGACATCCGCGGAGACTTGATCTTCGACGGATTCGAACCACAGCCGAGCGCGCCGCACTGTCACAATGGGCATGATTTAGCTCTGCTGCCGAACAGTGCCCTGGAGGCCGCACATGAGTCCGCTCCGACCCTTAATTCGGAGCCGACCGCGCAGATCGAGGACAGGTGGCTAGACACCGCCTCGGGGGTTGCAACCTCTATGGCGATGGAGCCGAATACTGACCTTGTCCCTTGTAAAGCTCGTGACTCCGAGGTGCCGGACTCCTCGCCGGACTCCGAACCTCCTGCGCCCCTACCAATCGAATCCGATTGGGCGCCGATCATGGAGTTCACCGCCGCGGACATCTTTCAGCACTCACCCTTTGGCGACATCCTGGATTCGCTAAAGTATCTCTCGTTATCAGGAGAGCCCTGGCCGGACTACGGTCAGGACGGTGGGGATGCGGACGACGAAGAAATTCAAAGCCCACCCACCACCCACTTTGTAGCCACTGTCGACGATCTAACCGACATGCTAGATTACGACTCCGAAGACATCGACGGTATGGACGACGACGCCGGAGACGACCAAGAACCAGCGCCTACCGGGCACTGGAAAGCCACCTCAACCCATGATATATATATGGTGGACACTCCAAAAGGGAGCAATAACGAGGAGCAACGGGACGCGGCGAAGGATAATCCCCCCGAAAAACAACCAAAACAGCGACGCAAGCGCCGCCCCAAGTCCCGCCTCGATAACAACAGCACCCATAATGACCCAGCCGTAGAGCAGGGCAAACCAGTGGACGACGAATGTGCAACCAAGCAACCATCCGAATAGGATGAATCGGATAATCAACCCATCCTCGGCGAAAACAACAGTCCAGACGGTCTCACGCCGGACACACCACCGGAGCATAAGAACCTTCACAAAAGGCTTGTCGCCACTGCAAGAAGTTTGAAGAAGCAGAAACGGAAGCTCAAAACAGCGGAAGACATACTCATAATGAGGTGGAGCAAAGTACTCAAGACCGCGGACAAATACGGCAATAGCCACCAAGCAAAGAGCTACCCGAAGCGCAAGCTGTTGCCCGAATTCGATGAGGAGGCCGTAGAGCCCCCACAATCAAAAAGCAAAGAGGCCGCCTGGCCGGATAGACAACCAGATGACAGGCCAAGAGCGGCAAGCGGCACCGCACACAAGCCGGCACATGACACACATAAAGATCCTCGCAAAACAGATGGCCCGGTCAGGTCCATTTATGGGCCAAAGAAGAGGGCCCCAGGAAGCAACACAACACGCTGAGTGTTCAAAGATAACGGCACACCTAAATACAGGGGCGCTGCACACCCACTATGTTTCACCGATGAGGTGCTGGATCATGAATTTCCAGCGGGATTCAAGCCCATAAACATAGAGGCATACGACGGAACGACAGACCCCGGAGTCTGGATTGAGGATTACATCCTACACATACATATGGCTAGAGGAGACGATCTCCACGCCATAAAATATCTATCCCTCAAGCTAAAAGGGCCAGCTCGGCATTGGCTCAAAAGCCTCCCAGAAAATACCATTGGAAGTTGGGAAGAGCTCGAGGACGCGTTTAGAGCAAATTTTCAAGGGACTTATGTCCGCCCTCCGGATGCAGACGATTTAAGTCACATAACCCAACAGCCCGGAGAGTCAGCGCGCAAATTCTGGAACAGGTTCCTCACCAAAAAGAACCAAATAGTCGACTGTCCGGACATTGAAGCCTTAGCAGCTTTTAAACATAACGTCCAAGACGAATGGCTTGCCAGACACCTCGGCCAGGAAAAGCCAAGAACAATGGCCGCGCTAACAAGCCTCATGACCCACTTTTGCGCGGGGGAAGATAGCTGGCTAGCAAGATGCAGCACCAGCGACCCGAGTACATCCGAGATCAGAGATGGAAATGGAAAATCACGGCGCAGAAAGGATCAGCGCCGAAATAAAGAAAATGGCCCAAAGAACACGGCGGTCAATGCCGGATTCAAAAGCTCGCGGCCGAACAACAAAACACTGCCTCTTAAGGACAACAGTGACGAGCTATCCAACCTAAACAAAATTTTGGATCGGATATGTCAAATCCACAGTACCCCCGGGAAGCCTGCAAACCACACCCACCAAGATTGTTGGGTCTTCAAACAGTCTGGCCGACTCAACGCTGAACACAAGGGGCTCGACACGCCAAGAGAGGACGACGATGAACCCCACCAGCAGAGCGCCAGAAAACAAAAGAGTTTCCCACAAGAAGTCAAAACAGTAAACTCACTTCATGTGATAATACGGAACAATAGTGCGGCACCCGCTAAAGTACGCGTCGCACGGTCCACCCCAGCGGAATCCCGAGATTGGATGTCAAAACCAATTACTTTCGGCCACCTGGATTACTCCAGAAGTATTCGAAACGCAGGATGGACTGCTCTGATATTGGATCCTATAATCGACGGACTACAATTCACACAAGTCCTAATTGATGGCGGCAGTGATTTAAACCTGCTATACCCGGACACAATCCGCAAGATGGGGAAAGACCCTACTAAAATTCTCCCTAGCCGCACTTCCTTCAAAGGAGTGACGCCAGGCCCTTATGCCAAGTCCATGGGCTCCTTACTACTAGAAGTTGTGTTCGGTCCACCCGACAACTTCCGTCGCAAAAAGCTACTCTTCCATGTCGCCCCATTTCAAAGTAGCCATCAAGCACTGTTGGGACGTGAAGCTTTCGCCCGCTTTAACGCAATACCGCACTACGCGTCCCTTACACTCAAAATGCCCGGTCCGCGCGGCATCATCTCCTTACAAGGTCGCTCAAGACCCCAGACACGGCTAGGCGAGTCCGGCACAAGCAAACTAGGGGCTTCCTAGCCGCATACCCCTTCGCAAGGGGCTGTGCGTATGAACAATAAGAGCCAATAAAAGCTCAACTCTATTCATTTATTCATACTATGTTTTAAATACATTTTTCGCACGATTTCTTTTCAAACTAAGTTTCTCTCTTTTACAGATGAACAATGTGCTACACCCGTCCAGGATACAGCACAACGGAGACACATGCACAGACGTGCAGCAGGGACCCGTTGCAAGGATTCTCTTCAGATTAAGACCCTGCGTAAACCTTTCTTATTGTCTCTTGTTGATACACATCCCCCGATTTTTTTTAGTATAACCGAGGAGAAGGCTGGCGTTTTGGCATCGGCCGCGTCAAAAAATTTCGCCCGTACCTAGACACTAGGGGCTTAGGGCATTATTCTGCCCGTTATCATAAAGACCGAATACCTTAGGGAGTGTTCGGCGTCTCGAGTTAGGCCTTGTATGCATCATCTCCGAATCATGTCTTTGGTCAAATGTTGGGTTTGCCCGGCTCCTGTGTTTTGCTGCCTTACGTTCCGTATCATCGGCTAATGCGGCACCAGGAGAACTACTGCGATTGTGCCCCGGTTCGGCCGGGCGAGCACCTGAGTAGAGAAAGACGAAAATTGGCTGTCATGATACAACGAGAGACTGGTCAACCACTCGATTGACTACCGGAATGTCTAGAATTCCTCCGCTTTGACGAAGGACCGTTTCCTGGTCAGGCACATATGCGCCCCGAATGCGGAGAGCGCGCTGCCCCTAGGGGCTATGTCGTAGCCCCACCTTCGAACTCCTATGGCTAAGTGAAAGTGATAAAGCATCATAGTCCGGTTGCCTCGTTTGCTACGCTACCACCTCCTTCACAGGACCAAGACGTTGGATTAAGTGTGAAAATGCGCTATTTTGCAAACACCCCCGCACCATGTGCGTGGGGGCTGAAGCCGAAGACTGCCATCTTTCAGGTTATACACAAGTATACATTAACGACCGCACAGGAGATATTTCAATACTTGAATGCACAAGTATAAAAAGCACTTATATTATGAATATCATTTTACAAACCATAAATATCATTTGAACATGACATTTTTTTAGCACTGCGACTCTATTACACGAGCACCCTGCAGGACTTCCCCAAAATAGTGCTCGGCGGGTAACCGGCTCTCGTCTGAACCCCGGGTTGCAACAGCGGTGGCATCCATCTCCGTCCAATGTGTCTTCACACGGGCGAGCGCCATCCGCGCACCCTCTATGCATGCCGACCGCTTCACCGCCTTGATATGCGGCACCGCCCCAAGGAATTGCTGCAATAAGCCGAAATAACTCTTCGGCTTGGGCTTATCCGGCCACAGATGAGTCACCACATCCGTCATCGCCAATCCGGACAATCTATTCAGCTCAGCCCACTCAGCCAACCGATTGGTCAACGGAAGTGAACGCTCTGGAATGTGGAATTGAGACCAAAAAAGCTCTTCTGTCTCGTGATCCTTTTGGCTTCGGAAGTGCACAACCGCATCCGCCGCACTCGCCGCCAAATCCAGATAAGGATCCTCCGGACCCCACAGCTGGCCAAGCTGAGCATACTTCTGATCTGTGAACTTCCTGCGCAACAGAAAGGGCTTGCCAGCCGCAATGTCTCCGGCCTGATGCAACTCCTCCTTTATAGCCCTCATTGCAGAACGGGCATCCTTGGCTTCGGCGGTGGCCTTCTTCAAGTCTTCTTGCTCCGCTCAGCGTTCTTTTTTAAGAACCTCACAGCGGTCGGTAACATCCTTCAGCTTCACGGCCATTCCGGCCGTTTCCTCCCTGCTTCGGCAGTGAGCAGCCCTTTCGGCTTCTAGCTTTTCGGCTGCCTTCGAGGCAGCCGCATCACTCCTTCTGGCCTGCTCCTTGGCTCGAGCAAGCTCTGCCCGAAGGTCCTCCACAGCAGCGGCACCATCTGCATTAAGCATACATGTTGTAAGGAATGGGCATCAGCTCCCTTACTAGGTGACCACGAAGAAACAACCTACCTTGTGACTCGTCAAGTCGTTTATTGACCAGCGCGATGTCCGCATCCGCAACGTCGAGTTGCCGCTTTAGTTCGGCAACTCCATCAGTCCGGCTGGCCACCGGACTATCCGCCACCTGTGTAGGAAAGGCGAGAATTAATACCCGAAATTATGATCCTCGGCACGCTGTCGCTTTCGACAACATACGAGTCTCAGGGGCTACTATCTATACAGGGCGCGCTTTATGTGCAAAACTGTCAAAAGGTATGTCATTTTTACGTACCTCAAACCCCGCCAGCAAACTTCTGATGACATCATGCAACCCGCCCTCGGCAGATGAAATTCTTTCAATCACCGCACTCATCAATGTACGGTGATCTTCTGAGATAGACGCCCTCTCAAGCAGATCCTTTAGCTCCCCCGGCCGTACACCAGTTGGTGTCGAACTCTCCGGCCCTGCCGGACTCGGGGATACCCTCCGTGACGACACCTCAGGGTCGTCCGCCCCGCCTGACGGTGCAGCAGATGGAGGCGTCTCGCTCTCCATCATCTCCAGACGAAGGTCCCCCGAAGACGAGCTCAGCTGAGAAGGACGGAGATCCGAACTACAAGGTAAAAACTTCAGTTATCCTCAGAAGCAAAAATAGGGATGTCCCTTATTACAAAACTCCACTTTTTCTACTTACGGCTCGCTGGAGGGCTGATTCCTTAGGGGAGATAGTGCGGCCGGGGCTTCCCCAGGCGTAGGACCCTCCGGTGAAGATCTCTTCCCCCGCTTTGAGGCCTTGGCCTCCGGGTTTTCAGGAGCGGTCCTCTTCTCCCCTTGGAAGGAGGGATTCTCGACCCCCCCTTTCTCAAAAGCCTCCTTGGTAGAGGCGGTAGTTTCTCTGTTTTCCCCTTCGCCTTCCTCTGAAGGCGCAACCTCCAGCATCTTGACCAACACGGGATCCGGCGCGGTCTCCGGGAGGGGGGCCGGACACCGTATCAGTTTCGCCTGCGCTATCCACTCCTATTCAAAGGACGATTGGTTAAAAGGCAAATTCAAGAATGCGCAAACAAATGGTGTGTCCGGACACAGGGCTACTTACCTGAGCATCCGGGCGATTGAAGCTTAGGCCGGCGTCCTCGGTCAATTTCGGACACACTTCTTGTGATCCGAAGAACAATTTATACATCTCCACGGGTGTAGTACCCATGAAGTGTTGGAGAGCTCGTGGCCCCTCTGGATTGAATTCCCATAGGTGGAGGGGGCGACGTTTGCAGGGCAGAAGACGCCGAATCAGCATAACCTGCATCACTACGACCAGGTTGATCTCCCTCTCTTGGAGGTCTCGAATCCGACCCTGCAATAGGGGTACATCCTTTGACGGCCCCCGGTTAAGCCCTTTGTTGACCCATGGCATCAGCCGTTGTGGAGGGCCCGAGCGAAAGACGGGCGGCGGCTTCTGCCTGCTACCCTTGGGGGCGGTAATATAGAACCACTCCTGTTGCCACAAACCGAGCTCCTCCTGGAAAGAGCCCTCGGGCCATGGAGCATCGGCCCTCTTGCTTACAATCGCCCGCCGCACTCTACTTGACGCCCCTCGATCATCTTCGGCTCCACGTTGAAGGTTTTAAGCCACAAGCCGAAGTGAGGGGTAGTGCGGAGGAAGGCTTCGCAGACGACAATGAATGATGAGATGCGGAGGATGGACTCCGGAGCCAAGTCATGGAATTCCAGCCCATAGTAAAACATGAGCCCTCTCACAAAAGGATCCATCGGGAATCCTAAACCCCGACGGAGGTGGGACACAAACACGACGCTCTCACCGGGCTCGGGAGTAGGAATGACCTGCCCTTCGGCAGGAAGCCTATGCGAAATCTCGTAGGTTAAGTACCTGGCTTCTCTCAGCTTTAGCACATCCTCCTCCGTGACGGAGGAGGGCATCCACCGGCCCTGCAAGTCGGAGCCGGACATTGTCGAAGTTCTGAAGCGCTCAAATCTGGAGCCATGAGTGCTTGGAGCTCGGGGCGAGGGGCGGGTGCGATTGAGGATTGAAGAAAAGAAATGGGCCTTGGTCTCAATATAAAAAGGGAGAATACCAAGAGCCGTCCCCGTAACCGTTTGGAACTCACCTTCGATGGAGGAGGCGTGGCAACGGGCGCGGTTGGGTTACCCACGTAAAAGCTTGCACCGATATAACTCTTTACAATGGGCTCTTTTATCACCTCCATAATCGAGAAATATTTCCTTAGTCCTCACTAAGGATATTCTTGACCACTGTCCAGTGATCTACTCCTAGATCAAAAATGTACTCCCTTACCAAACTCAGAGCAAGGTATACAATAGGTCTGGTACACAGCATAGCATACTTTATAGAACCTATGACTAAGGCATAGGGAATGACTTTTCATTCTTTTCTATTTTCTGCCATGGTCGGGTTTTTTAGTCTTACTCAACTTCACACCTTGCAACACAGGCAAGAGCTCCTTCTTTGACTGTTCCATTTTGAATTACTTCAAAACCTTATCAAGGTATGTACTCATTGAAAAAACTTATCAAGCGTCTTGATCTATTTCTATAGATCTTGATGCTCAATGTGTAAGCAGCTTCACCGAGGTCTTTCTTTGAAAAACTCTTTTCAAATATTCCTTTATGCTTTCCAGAAAATTCTACATTATTTCCGATCAACAATATGTTATTCACATATAATTATCAGAAATGCTGTAGTGCTCTCACTCACTTTCTTATAAATACAGGCTTCACCACAAGTCTGTATAAAACCATATGCTTTGATCAACTCATCAAAGCGTATATTCCAACTCCGAGATGCTTGCACCAGTCCATAGATGGATCGCTGGAGCTTGCATATTTTGTTAGCACCTTTAGGATTGACAAAACCTTCTGGTTGCATCATATACAACTTTTCTTTAATAAATCCATTAAGGAATGCAATTTTGACATCCATTTTCCAGATTTCATAAAATGTGGCAATTGCCAACATGATTCAGACAGACTTTTAAGCATCGATACGAGTGAGAAAATCTCATTGTATTCAACACCTTGAACTTTGGCCAAATCCTTTTTCGACAAGTCTAGCTTTGTAGATAGTAACACTACTATCAGCGTCCGTCTTCCTCTTTGAAGATCCATTTATTCTTAATGACTCACCGATCATCGGGCAAGTCAATCAAAGTCCATACTTTGTTCTCATACATGGATCCCATCTCAGATTTCATGGCCTCAAGCCATTTCGCGGAATCTGGGCTCATCATCACTTCCTCATAGTTCGCAGGTTTATCATGGTCTAGTAACATGACTTCCAGAATAGGATTACCGTACCACACTGGTGCGAACCGTACTCTGGAAGACCCATGAGGTTCTGTAGTAATTTGATTTGAAGTTTCATGATCATCATCATTAGCTTCCTCACTAATTGGTGTAGCAATCACTGGAACTGATTTCTGTGATGAACTACTTTCCAATTCGGGAGAAGGTACAATTACCTCATCAAGTTCTACTTTCCTCCCACTCACTTCTTTCAAGAGAAACTCCTTCTCTAGAAAGGATCCATCTTAGCAACGAATATCTTGCCTTCGGATCTGTGATAGAAGGTGTACCCAACAGTTTCCTTTGGGTATTCTATGAAGACACACTTCTCCGATTTGGGTTCGAGCTTATCAGGTTGAAACTTTTTCACATAAGCATCGCAGCCCCAAACTTTAAGAAACGACAACTTTGGTTTCTTGCCAAACCATAGTTCATAAGGTGTCGTCTCAACGGATTTTGATGGTGCCCTGTTTAAAGTGAATGCAGTTGTCTCTAATGCATAACCCTAAAACGATAGTGGTAAATTGGTAAGATACATCATAGATCGCACCATATCCAATAAAGTGCGGTTACGATGTTCGGACACACCATTATGCTGTGGTGTTCCATGTGGTGTGAGCTTGTGAAACTATTCCACATTGTTTTATATGAAGGCCAAACTCGTAACTCAAATATTCTCCTCCACGATCAGATCGTAGAAACTTTATTTTCTTGTTACGATGATTCTCCACTTCACTTTGAAATTCTTTAAACTTTTCAAATTTTTCAGACTTGTGTTTCATTAAGTAGATATACCCATATCTTGCTCAAATCATCTGTGAAGGTTAGAAAATTACGATACTCGCCACGAGCATCAACACTTCATTGGATCGCATACATCGGTATGTATTATTTCCAACAAGTCAGTAGCTCGTTCCATTGTTCCGGAGAACGGAGTTTTTAGTCATCTTGCCCAAAAGGCACGGTTCGCAAGCATCAAATGATTCATATCCAAGTGATTCTGAAAAATCATCTTTATGGAGTTTCTTCATGCACTTTACACCGATATGACCCAAACGGCAGTGCCACAAATA
The DNA here is from genome assembly GCF_002162155.2 of Triticum dicoccoides. Taxonomy (NCBI): domain Eukaryota; kingdom Viridiplantae; phylum Streptophyta; class Magnoliopsida; order Poales; family Poaceae; genus Triticum; species Triticum dicoccoides. The sequence goes on along the minus strand of NC_041385.1, from coordinate 259,586,350 downwards.
AGTTGCACTATCATTATTAACTTTGCATCTTTTGGCATCAATATTATGACTATGTGTATCACTACGATCGAGATCCAACAAACTATTTTCATTGGGTGTATGACCATTGAAGGTTTTATTCATGTAAATAGAACAACAATTATTCTCTGACTTTAAATGAATAACAATATTGCAATAAACATGATCGAATCATATTCATGCTCAACGCAAACGCCAAATAACATTTATTTAGTTTAACACTAATCCCGAAAGTATAGGGAGTGTGTGATAATGATCATATCAATCTTGGAACCACTTCCAACACACATCGTCACTTCACCCTCAACTAGTCTCTGTTTATTCTGTAACTCCTGTTTCAAGTTACTAATTTTAGCAGCTGAATAAGTATCAAATACTCAAGAGCTACTGTAAACATGGTAAGGTACACATCAATAACCTGTATATCAAATATACCCTTGTTCACTTTGCCATCCTTCTTATCTACCAAATATTCAGGGCATTTCCGCTTCCAGTGACCATTTCCTTTGCAGTAGAAGCACTCAGTTTTAGGCTTTGGTCCAGCTTTGAGCTTCTTTGCGGGAGCGACAACTTGCTTGCCATTCTACTTGAAGTTCCCTTTCTTTCCCTTTTGCCCTTTTCTTGAAACTAGTGGTCTTGTCAATCATCAACACTTGATGCTCTTTCTTGATTTCTACCTTCATTGATTTCAACATCACGAAGAGCTCGGGAATCGTTTTCGTCATCCCTTGCATACTATAGTTCATCACGAAGTTCTACTAACTTGGAGATGGTGACTAGAGAACTCTGTTAATCACTATCTTATCTGGAAGATTAACTCCCACTTGATTCAAGCGATTGTAGTACCCAGACAATATGAGCACATGCTCACTAGTTGAGCGATTCTCCTCCATCTTTTAGCTATAGAACTTGTTGGAGACTTCATATCTCGCAACTCGGGTATTTGCTTGAAATATTAACTTCAACTCCTGGAACATCTCATATGGTCCATGACGTTCAAAACGTCTTTGAAGTCCCGATTCCAAGCCGTTAAGCATGGTGCACTAAACTATCAAGTAGTCATCATATTGAGCTAGCCAAATGTTCATAACGTCTGCATCTGCTCCTGCAATAGGACATAATTCCTCTGTGCAGCAATGAGGATAAACCTCAGATCACGGATCTAATCCGCATCATTGCTACTAATATCTTTCAACATAGTTTTTCTCTAGGAACATATCAAAAATAAACATAGGGAAGCGACAACGCGAGCTATTGATCTACAACATAATTTGCAAAATACTATCAGGACTAAGTTCATGATAAATTAAAGTTCAATTAATCATATTACTTAAGAACTCCCACTTAGATAGACATCTCTCTAGTCATCTAAGTGATCACGTGATCCAAATCAACTAAACCATGTCCGATCATCACGCGAGATGGAGTAGTTTTCAATGGTGAACATCACTATGTTAATCATATCTACTATATGATTCACGTTCGACCTTTCGGTCTCCGTGTTCCAAGGCCATATCTGTATATGCTAGGCTCATCAGGTTTAACCTGAGTATTCCGCATGTGCAACTGTTTTGCACCCGTTGTATTTGAAAGTAGAGCCTATCACACCCGATCATCACGTGGTGTCTTAGCACGAAGAACTTTCGCAACGGTGCATACTCAGGGAGAACACTTATACCTTGAAATTTAGTGAGAGGTCATCTTATAATGCTACCGTCAATCAAAGCAAAATAAGATGCATAAAGGATAAACATCACATGCAGTCAATATAAATGATATGATATGGCCATCATCATCTTGTGCTTGTGATCTCCATCTCCGAAGCACCATCATGATCACCATCGTCACCGGCGCGACACCTTGACCTCCATCGTAGCATCGTTGTCGTTTCGTCACCTATTGCTTCTACGACCATCTCTACCGCTTAGTGACAAAGTAAAGCAATTACAGGGCGATTGCATTGCATACAATAAAGCGACAACCATATGGCTCCTGCCAGTTGCCGATAACTCGGTTACAAAACATGATCATCTCATACAATAAAATATAGGATCACGTCTTGACCATATCACATCACAACATGCCCTGCAAAAACAAGTTAGACGTCCTCTACTTTGTTGTTGCAAATTTTACGTGACTGCTACGGGTTGAGCAAGAACCGTTCTTATCTATGCATCAAAACCACAACGATAGTTCGTCAAGTTAGTGATGTTTTAAGCTTCACAAGGACCGGGCGTAGCCACACTCGGTTCAACTAAAGTTGGAGAAACTGACACCCGCCAGCCACCTGTGTGCAAAGCACGTCGGTAGAACCAGTCTCGCGTAAGCGTACGCGTAATGCCGGTCCGGGCCGCTTCATCCAACAATACCGCCGAACCAAAGTATGACATGCTGGTAAGCAGTATGACTTGTATCGCCCACAACTCACTTGTGTTCTACTCGTGCATATAACATCTACGCATAAAACCTGGCTCGGATGCTACTGTAGGGGAACGTAGTAATTTCAAGAATTTTCCTACGCACACGCAAGATCGTGGTGATGCATAGCAACGAGAGGGGAGAGTGTTGTCCATGTACCCTCGTAGACCGAAAGCGGAAGCGTTAGCACAACGCGGTTGATGTAGTCGTACGTCTTCACGATCCAACCGATCAAGTACCGAACGCACGGCACATCCGAGTTCAGCACACGTTCAGCTCGATGAAGTCCCTCGAACTCCGATCCAACCGAGCTTTGAGGGAAAGTTCCGTCAGCACGACGGCGTGGTGACGATGATGATGTTCTACCGATGCAGGGCTTCGCCTAAGCACCGCTACGATATTATCGAGGTGGATTATGGTGAAGGGGAGCACCGCACACGGCTAAGAGATCCAAGGGATCAATTGTTGTGTCTATGGGGTGCCCCCTGCCCCCGTATATAAAGGAGCAAGGGGGATGTGGCCGGCCAAGGAGGAGGGCGCGCCAAGGGGGGAGTCCTACTCCCGGTGAGTAGGACTCCTCCTTTCCTTGTTGGAGTAGGAGAGAAGGAAAGAGCAGGAGAGGGAAAAGGAAAAGGGGGCTGCACCCCTTGTCCAATTCGGACCAGAGGGGGGGGGGCAGGCCTCCTTCCTTTTGGCCTCTCTCCTCTATTCTCGTATGGCCCAATAAGGCCCATATACTCCCCGGCGAATTCCCGTAACTCTCCGGTACTCCGAAAAATACCCGAATCACTCGGAACCTTTCCGACGTTCGAATATAGTCGTCCAATATATCGATCTTTACGTCTCGACCATTTCGAGACTCTTCGTCATATCCCCGATCTCATCCGGTACTCCGAACTCCTTCGGTACATCAAAACACATAAACTCATAATATAATCGTCATCTAACTTTAAGCGTGCGGACCCTACGGGTTCGAGAACTATGTAGACATGACCGAGACATGTCTCCGGTCAATAACCAATAGCGAAACCTGGATGCTCATATTGGCTCCTACATATTCTACGAAGATCTTTATCGGTCAAACCGCATAACAACATATGTTGTTCCCTTTGTTATCGGTATGTTACTTGCCCGAGATTCGATCGTCGGTATCTCAATACCTAGTTCAATCTCGTTACTGGCAAGTCTCTTTACTCGTTATGTAATGCATCATTCCGTAACTAACTCATTAGCTACATTGCTTGGAAGGCTTATAGTGATGTGCATTACCGAGAGGGCCCAGAGATACCTCTCCAACAATCGGAGTGACAAAACTTAATCTCGAAATACGCCAACTCAACATGTACCTTTGGAGACACCTGTAGAGCTCCTTTACAATCACCCAGTTACGTTGTGATGTTTGATAGCACACAAAGTGTTCCTCCGGTAAACGGGAGTTGCATAATGTCATAGTTATAGAAACATGTATAAGTCGTGAAGAAAGCAATAGCAACATGCTAAACGATCACTTGCTAAGCTAACGGAATGGGTCAAGTCAGAATGATGTGATCCCGTTAATCAAATGACAACTCATGTCTATGGTTAGGAAACTTAATTAGTTTTGATTAACGAGCTAGTCAAGTAGAGGCATACTAGTGACACTACGTTTGTCTATGTATTTACACATGTATTATGTTTCCGGTTAATACAATTATAACATGAATAATAAACATTTATCATAAAATAAGGACAGTCCACGGCATATTTCCTTCGCTTCTCCCGCAGCATGTCAGCCGCTTCTCCCTCTCGCCCAGCGCGGACGGCCTCCTAGCCGCCGCAGCCGTCTCCTTCTCTTCCTCTTCCTCTCCCCTCCGCCCGCCGCACGCCCCCGAGCTCCCCAAGATCCGCGCCACTGCGCCGCCTCCTCCTCTCCTCCACTTCTCTCCTCCTCTGCCCCCCGCGCATGGTCGTCGTCGCTCGTCTCTTCCTCTCCCGCGTCTGTCCCGGCAGCGGCGACGACTTGCAGGCAAAAGGCGACGGTGGCGACGCTCAGTTCGATGCAGCACCATGGACCAGTTCTTGTAGGAGAGAGAGGATGAGAGGGCGAGAGAGAAGGAACGAGAGAAGGGAGAAAGAGAGAGGAAAGAGGAGATGGAGGTGCGCCGGCTGATGGGAGAGGGTCACACGCCGGCGTCGGCCTACGCCGGCGAGGTCGGGCGAGATCTGGCGGTTGTCGGCGGCTCGATCCGCTCCTGGATCGGGAGCTGCGAGGAGGCCCTGTAGGAGAGAGAGGATGAGATGGAGAGAGAGAGAAGGAAGGAGAGGAGGGAGAAGGAGAGAGGAAAGAGGTGATGCAGGTGCGTGGGCTAATGGGAGAAGGTCTCACGCCGGCGTCGGCCTACGTCTGCGAGGTTGGGCGAGATCTGGCGGTTGGCGGTGGCTCGATCCGCTCCTCCATCGGGAGCTGCGAGGAGGCTGGGGCTCTTGGGCGTGCCATGCGCTGGAAGGTGGAGGAGGCTGGTTTGGTGGTTGCTCGGGTTTGGAGCAGCAAGGATATGGGGCTGCACTTTCTTGGAGCAGCATGCAATGGAGCCAAGGTGAATAAGCAACACATACTCGATCGTACTGCTCAAACCATACATGCTTGGAAAAAATGTGTTCTAAGATCTCTATAGGATTAAATGTATTTGCTTGCAGTACTTTCATTCTCCGAAAAGAATGGCGAATCCAAGATTTAGCTCAAAATTATTGCATTTTGTTTCAAAATAGGATGATCTTTCCTTGCTGAATAGACAACATATAGGTTAAGAACGTGTATGATGCTGATTTTGGTGGTTTGGACATGGATTTGAGGGTGGAGAATGGCCACATGAAGGAGGCATTCAGGACTGTAAGTATGAATTAAATACATACTACATATCTGATGAAATGCAGACACGAGGTGTTCTCGTTATACTTTGGGTTCCTCAATCTTTGTTTTCTTTTGATGTTGCATCATTTTTTTATTGCAAGCATTGATATATGCGCTCATGCTAGGCAATATAAGGTATTGTCCCGCCATTTATTTATTGTAGGCATTGAAAAATAAAAGAAATAAGAGAACACAACATGTGTTTAAACGTACGTTCTTCTCGGTCCTTCTGTGGTTTTATTTGTCGCCTAGGTTGCTGCTTACTATGAAAATTATGTTAACTCACCTGTTTTATTTCCTTTCATCAGCATCTATTTTGCTGCTTACATTTTCTGCCTTTTTTCTGCAACGTCCAGGATCTCCTAGGTTGGTGGATCTGCGACGTTCCGGTTCCTGCTGTTGGTCAGCCGTTTCTTTGGTCGAGGTGTGTTCTATTTGATGCTGATCTTCTTTGTGTTTTTCATGGCCTACTCTGGTGTATACCCTGATTTCCCTTTATTTTTATTTTCGGTCTAGATCTTTGCATGAAAAGTGTTCTTATGCGTACTATATTTCCCCTGCCCTCAACATCTACGAATTATATATACTCTGTTTCTGCCATTTCAATGGCTTATTTCATGTGGCAGGTCATTGATGCCCAGTTTATACCTGGTTGATCACAGTAGACCATCTATTTAGTATGGTACCTACAAGCTTCCTACTCTCATTTTCTACAGGCTTTCCTATTTAGTATACTTGATGTATCACCCTTGGTAATTACCATCGTTAGCTTACCAAAAATAATTAAATTTACCGGTTGCTAAATCCAACAATGACAGCTTGTTTATATTTTGATATATTTCGCATGAAATGATGCCCTGCAGATATTCACCACTCATTTCTACTCTCTTTGCCTCACTTTACGATTAGCTGTTCGTGCACCTGACCGCGAGTCTCTTATTCCTTTTATCTTCACTAGCAGAGATTAAAGCAGATGGGTGCACTTGTTGCCGGCGGTCTCGTCCCACTGGTAGGGTTCCAGCAAGATGCTCAAGAATTTTCTCATGAAAGTGGATGAATAACGTCATGGCCAGGATCTTCAAAGGACCAATGTTGCATAGCCTTTACCCACTCTGCACTGCCGTAACATCTCAAGGTGAGAGATCCCTGCTGCTAGATTCTTCTCCTTGGGTGGTTCTAACCCCCATCAGCTAAGCATTGTTGGAGTGATTAGAGGTGTTTTATAGTTAATTGATTCTTAATTTTGATGTGGCAGTAGCGACTACTCCCGGTACATCTTGTGTTGATCACGAGCAACACCAAGAGAGATGTATGGACTATTTGCATGCAGATTACCTCCAGGTGATTGATTATGATGTGTATGGTCTTTTCCAGCCATGGCAGATGGTATAGTACATACTGATGAGAGGATAGATCATTTATGATGATGTACTATTTTAGATGGTGATACTAAAGTGTTATTCTAAGCAATTAGGTCTCTTATGTAGTCTTATTATCGTATTTTTCAGGTTTGAGAGCATGTTATAATATCTTGGCTATTTTGACACTGCCATGCTTCACATTGCGATGTGTTTACTATCGCAGTTTGGAAATATTACTGATAGATGCTTGGCACACTGGCAAGTAAAATTGTTTTGAGGCCTGAGCCATGTAATGACGATATAGCCTTCTTTATAGATCCAATATACATGTATTACATTTGGAATGAAGCTTATGTAGCTTTTTCGCATTTGTTTGATTGCTGAATGCTTCCAATTGACCCCGAATAGAAAGAACAAAACATTTGAAACTTATTGTGGTCAACCATGAAAGCATGTTTTAGAAAATGCATGATCTTCTGATAAACATTTAGAGGCTGCACTTGTTTGTGTCTGGTATTTAGAATACTTCTGTCTTGTCGTGTACTATCCTGAATTGGTGATATTAACCAGTATGGTTTAATATAATTATTCATGTGTTGGCTATTAGGTTGATTGGCTGTAATCATCAGTATCACTTGGCGTACGAACCGTGCATACTAGGAGCTGGTGTGAGATCCAAAACTGTTCTCAATCAGCGACACCTTAAGTGAATGTGTAATATCATTCTAGAGTTCTGTATTTGAATGGCAGGCTACTTTTGATGTTCCTCAGTTTCTTGAGTCCTATATATCTCCCCAAAACATAACAGACTAATTTTGATGTTTTTGTTGGAACGGGTCTACAGGCCCATGCACGTCGCCGTCGCCAACTAACCACGACCGGCATGCCTTGCATGCCTCTTCCTAGCATCTAGGACTGTCTAGTTAGTCTGTTAGTTGGTTAGAGATATGCTGGACTCTGTATATATCTTGAGCAACAGATCAATACAAGCAAGTGTTCAATCCCAAACCTCCTGTTTAGTCTCTACATGGTATCAGATACTTCCACGATCTTCTTCCTCGCTTCCGCTCATCGATGGATCTCTCTGACCTCTCCTCTGCCGGCTCCGGCCCCGGCACAAACCCCTTCGGCGAGCCATCCTCCGCCGGCCCCTCCGTGCCTTTCCACCTCATCCTCTCTCTCAACATCGCCTCAGCCATGCCCGTCACTCTAGAGCTGCACCCCCCGAACTACACCACCTGGAGCTCCTTCCTCCATGCCCTTCTCATGTCCTACAATATTCAAGACCATGTCAATGGCACCGTCGACGCCCGGAACCGTCTCATCGACGCCGTCTGGACGCAGATCGACTGGTGTATCATCCGGTGGCTTCTCGGCTCCATCTCCGGCCAAGTTCGGGGCGCGGTCAACCACCGGAACCCCACGGCGTACACGCTCTGGACGGCGATCCGTCAGCTCTTCCTCTCCAACCGGAATCAGCAGGGTATTCTCGCACTAGAGGAGTTCCACGGCCTGCATCAAAACGACCTCTCCATCACGGATTACTTCACCCGCCTCCAGACGCTCGCCGACACGCTCTTCGACTGCGGCATGCCGGTGACCGACCGCGGCCTCGTCTCCAACATGCTCCGCGGGCTCTCCAACAAGTTCGCCCATGCCATCTCTACGATGACGTACGACGACAGCAAGCTGCCGACGTTCCTGCAGGCGCGGACTTACCTCCTCCAGGAAGAGCGCCGTATCGATCATGCGACATCCCATGAGTCGCCCACGGCTCTCTATGCCGGCCGCCCTATGCCTCCTCCAATCTCCACGCCCAACCCAACTCCTCCGCCTCCCGTCCCCCCTCCATCCAGTAGCGCCGGCGGCCACGGCGGGCAGGGCGGCAACGACATCCAGGGCGGCGGACAGCGCGGTCGCAAGCGCCGCAAAGGCGGCAACGGTGGTGGCCATGGCGGATCCGGCGGGGCTCCACCGCCGCAAGGCGCGCCCTCCCCCTCGGCGTATATGCAGTGTCCACCCGCTTACAGCGGCGCCGGCATCAACCCGTGGACCGGCATGTTTCTGGCATGGCCTATGATGGCGCGGCCCCCAAGCGCCGGTCTGCTCGGACCTCGTCCTCCGATGGGGCTCACCGCGACTGCTTATGGCGGCGGCCTGCCCGCCGTGCCTCCTCCGTCGGCCGCTGCACCACCTCCATGGGACACCAGCGCGTTGCAGGCCGCCCTCCTCGCCATGCAGCAGCAGCCCTATGCTGGCGGTGGAGACTGGATCCTCGACACCGGGGCGTCGTCGCACATGGCAGCAAACCCTGGTATGATCTCGGATGTCAAGCCCTCCTCCTCCCCCTCACATATACTCGTCGAAAACGGTGCTCCCCTTCCCATCACCCATACTGGCTCCTTGTCCATCGCCACTACCTCTAATCCTCTCTCTCTTAGCCACATTCTCATCTCCCCTTCTCTTGTTAAGAATTTGATCTCTGTTCGTGCTCTTACACTTGAAAACTTTGTCTCTGTGACGTTTGACCCCTTTGGTTTCTCTGTTAAGGACCTTCGCACTGGGACGGTGGTGCTCCGATGTAATAGCAGCGGCGATCTTTATCCTCTCCACTCGGCTGCAGCTGCTTCTCCCACTGCCTTTGTTGCCATCACTGCCGATCTATGGCACGAAAGGCTTGGCCATCCTGGACGTGCTGCATTATCACATGTTTTAGACAGTTTTGATTTCCATTGTAATAAAGCTACCTCTCATACTTGCCATGCATGTCAGCTTGCCAAACATGTACGCTTGCCTTTTAGTGAATCATTTACCATTGCACCGTTTCCCTTTCATACAATACATTGTGATGTTTGGACATCGCCGGTTCTTAGCAACTCTGGCTTCCAATACTTTCTGGTTGTTCTTGATGATTGCACTCACTTTGCGTGGACGTTTCCTCTTCGACGCAAGTCTGATGTATTTGAGGTGTTGATCACGTTTCATGCATACGTCGCCACACAATTCCAATGACCTATTCTCACCATTCATAGTGATAATAGCCGTGAATTTAATAACAAGGCGTTTCATAATTTTCTCAGTAATCACGACATTGTCTTCCATCTCACTTGCCCCTACACATCTCAACAGAATGGTCGTGCCGAGCGGATCATACGAACTTTAACTGAAGGCCTTCACAGTCTCCTGTTTCATTCCTCTATGCCCACGAAATTTTGGTCAGACGCCCTAGCCACCACGACCTACCTCTTAAACCTACGTCCATGCCGGCCACGTCAACACATCACGCCATTTGAGCCCCTATACGGCAAGACCCCCTCCTACTCCCACCTTCGTGTGTTTGGCAGCCTCTGTTATCCTAACACTACAGCTACAACCCCAACAAGCTTTCCCCTCGCTCACGTGCATGTGTGTTCCTGGGCTACCCTCCCGACCATGCTGGATACAAGTGCTTTGATCCACATACCGGCTGGATAATCATCTCCCGTCACGTCTTCTTCGACGAACGCCAGTTTCCGTTTGCGCAGGTCTTGCCGTCTACCCCGACCTCGACGCGCGTCATCACAGGAGATCCGTCGCCGCCGCTGCTACTTCCCGAGGCTCAGGCTCGACACTGCCACGAGCCACCCTCGACGGTGCCTCCCGGGCACGGCAGCTCGGCTGCCACCGCAGCGGGCTCATCTGCCTCCGCTACGGTGCCTGGCTCGCCCGGATCGGCTTCTGCTGCCTCGGCCGCGCGTTCTGCTGCCTCGCCCGCGTGTTCGGCCAGCCCGGCAGCTACTTCGCTCGACACCACTCTGGCTGCTACGTCGCCCGGATCGGCTTCTGCTGCCACGGCCGCGCGTTCTGCTGCCACGGCCGCGCGTTCTGCTGCCTCGCCCGTGCGTTCGGCCCGCACGGCAGCTACTTCGCTCGACACCACTCCGGCTGCTACGTCGGCCGGATCGGCTACCACGGCAGACGGTTCTCACGCATCCACCGCTGCTCCATCTGCCGCGGGCGCGCCTTCTCCGACAGTACCGGCTGCTCCTCTGCGGCGGCCGCCGGTGGCTCCACATCGACACCGCCACCCGTCCGCGCACATCCGATGCTGACCCACGCTCGCGCGGGCATCTCTCGCCGCAACACGCAGTACGACAACGACTACATCCTCACCGCCTCTGTGGCTTCCCCATCGCCTGTTCCCACGTCCGTTCGAGCAGCCCTTGCGGATGCTCACTGGCGCCAGGCCATGCAGGAAGAGTATGACGCTCTCCGCGCCAACACGACCTAGACCTTGGTTCCTCGTCCGCCCGACGCCCACGTCATCTCCGGCAAGTGGATTTTTCGCCACAAACTGCATCCCGACGGCACGCTGGATCGGTATAAGGCGCGGTGGGTAGTCCGTGGCTTCACCCAGCGCCACGGCGTCGACTACCACGACACTTTTTCGCCCGTCGTCAAGCCGGCGTCCATCCGCATCGTCTTGCAGCTCGCCGCCTCTCGCAACTGGCCGGTGCATCAGCTCGACGTTAAAAATGCATTTCTCCATGGTGAGCTCGCCGAGCATGTCTATTGTCAGCAGCCTGTAGGGTTCATCGATGCGGCGCGCCCACACGACGTGTGTCTTCTGTCCAAGTCGCTTTATGGCCTCAAGCAGGCTCCCCGCGCTTGGTTCATGAAGATCACCGCATGTCTTCGGGCCATTGGGTTCGTGGCGACCCGCTCCGATGCCTCGCTCTTCGTTTATCGTCACGGCAATGACCTCGCGTATCTGCTCCTCTACGTCGATGACATCGTCCTCGCGGCCTCGTCAGACGCGCTTCTCCGCCACATCATCGCGCAGCTCACCACTGCTGTCGCGCTCAAGGACTTGGGCGCACTGCACTTCTTCCTCGGCATACAAGTGCAGCGCACCCCAGGTGGTTTCTTTCTCCATCAACATCAGTACGCTGAGGACCTTCTACACCGCGCCGGCATGACCAACTGTCGTCCGGCCTCGACGCCAATGGACACAAAGCCCAAGCTATCTGCTTCTGATGGAGATCCAGCTGATGACGCCACCTTTTACCGCAACATCACTGGTGCCCTGCAGTACCTTACACTGACGCGTCCGGATCTCACCTATGCTGTCCAGCAGGTGTGTTTGCACATGCATGCTCCCCGGCAGCCTCACTGGTCCATGGTGAAGCGGATACTTCGTTACGTACGCGGGACCATCAGTCACGGCATCACCATCAGTTCCTCACCACCTCACGAGCTTGTTGCATACAGTGACGCCGATTGGGCCGGGTGCCCCGACACTCGTCGCTCCACATCCGGCTACTGCTTGTTCCTTGGCGGCTCACTCATATCATGGTCGTCCAAGAGGCAACCTACCGTCTCTAGGTCCAGTGCGGAGGCGGAGTACCGTGCCGTGGCCAATGCCGTCGCCGAGTGTTGCTGGACACGGCAACTCCTACAGGAACTTCACTCCGGCATCGACAAAGCTACCGTTGTCTACTGTGACAATGTGTCGGCTGTCTATCTTGCTCAGAACCCAGTACACCACCGCCGGACCAAGCACATCGAACTCGACATCCACTTTGTTCGTGAGAAGGTGGCCCTTGGATAGTTCCGTGTGCTGCACGTGCCGACCGCATTGCAGTTCGCCGACATCATGACTAAGGGGCTGCCTACCGCCACCTTTAAGGCTTTCAGGTCCAGCCTGTGCGTCACCGCCGGCGACGCTCCGTCTACGGGGGAGTGTTGGAACGGGTCTACAGGCCCATGCACGTCGCCAACTAACCACGACCGGCATGCCTTGCATGCCTCTTCCTAGCATCTAGGACTGTCTAGTTAGTCTGTTAGTTGGTTAGAGATATGCGTGTGTATGTTGGACTCTGTATATATCTTGAGCAACAGATCAATACAAGCAAGTGTTCGATCCCAAACCTCCTGTTTAGTCTCTATAGTTTTGGATTTTATCCCATGAGTGCCTCTGCAAAAGTTGTTGAATTGCTTTCTTATGCTTCCACCTATTTGCTTTGTGATAAAATTTCACACCATGGTGTTAATAAGTACGAATTATTGTCACCTGCAGCAAACCTTCTCAAGCTGATCACATTGGTTCCTTTCATTTGTTAGCTGGGCAGCTGTAGCTGCACAATGCAAGGGCGAGACTACCAACCGGTGTAGGACAAGGTACGCACACGGCGTTGCAGGAAGAGGTAGTCAAAGGAGATAGATATGGAGACGACACAAAGTAGGCCAAGCGCTAGGGATGAGGACATGGCGTGGCGTGAAGAGGCAGTCCACAAACCTCTGTTCATTTTCCGGTCCGTTCCGTTCCCCCCCTCACGGCGCCCGTGTTCGTGTCTCTTGGCCTGACGTATGTGCGTGTGTGGTTCTTCTGCAGCTCGCGGCGAGGGTTGCTGTGTCCAACTTGCCGCCAAGTGGAAATAGTCTCTGTGGCGCTCGTAAATAGAGAGCATTCTGGTAGAAAGGTACATAAAAGAATAGGGAAACTTCTGTCATTTTCTTTGGTCTTTGAAAAATAAATGGTGATATGGGCTGATACATTGCTAAATTACATGATACAAACTCACTTCTCTTTTTTGATTTTTGGTTTACTTGTTGTGCTACAATGGCTCTCCTAGGAATGCTCTTCCATGCTTTGATGTGCATAATCCAGAAAGTGCATGCATCCAGAAACCAAATAGGATTTTTTAGTGTGTTATCTTCTCATGAATCTTGTGCTCATCCAATAAGAATAAGGTTTGGTGGTATTGCTTTTGTCTGTCACCCGGTAGATTTCAGACTTCAAGCTAGCTACAATTATTTCAGGTTATATGTGCAAATCCTTAGTGTGACATGATTGGTAACCGACCATGAATACATTGCAATCCGATATGTCTAATTCTTGATTTATGTGGTACCATGGTCTAAACATTGGTCCTAAAGATACATGATGTTTTTGTACAAAGTTGAGACAGTTATTTTGGAATGGAGGGAGTATTAGATTATTTTGTTCCTTTTTAATTTGGTTCTAAAGATTTAGTTTCAGAGTGATCATTTTGCATCAGCCAAGCTTGCCGTTGTTACAAATAATTGTTCTGATGTCCTCAATTCACTTTCTCGGTTTTTTAATGCTACAAGCATTATTGTTCCAGTTTTTTTTAATTATTGATCATGCCATTTTTCTTTCTGCTTTTGTACCTGAAAGATTAGTGATTAGTGAGGCTGACTAAATTCTGAACATGTTCCATGTGAGAGAAATAGCATGTTGATTTCATCTTGAAATAATCATAGCTGAGGGACGAGGTTCGGTACTGAGGGTCATGTGCAAAGCTGGAGGAAGAAGTTGCGAGGCTTGGAATCCTCCTTGTGAAGGGCTCATTGACAGCAGTGAGGATAATGCCTCTTTAGTTGTAATTGTGATACTCCTGATGTGCAGGTAAACACTCCTGTGATACTCCTTATGCTAAAATGTTGGTTGTTAGTACAGAGGTGGTGACATTATTTGGTTCTTTGGTATTGATTTCATGATTTGTGGTTAATACATGATGTAATACAATCCACATTGCATTATATTTCCAATTACATCTCCTACTTACTCACTACTAACATTCTTTCTAATTCGCCTCTTGCGCCATTGGCGCAACCGGGTCATCTAGTACACACAAAAGTGGTGGAAGCTCAAGGGGGAGGTAGCTCGGGCGTTCAAGGAGAGGGTCATTAAGGATGGCCCTTGGGAGGAAGGAGGGGATGCCGACATTGTGTGGATGAAGATGAAGACTTGCATTCGTAAGATGGCCTCGAAGGAGTTTGGAGTGTCCAGGGGAAGGAGAAGTGAAAATAAGGATACCTGGTGATGGGATGATGATGTTCAGAAGGTGATTAAAGAGAAGAAAGATTGTTGCAGATGCCTATACCTGGATAGGAGCGCAGACAACATAGAGAAGTACAAGATGGCGAAGAAGGCCGCAAAACGAGCTGTCAGTGAAGCAAGGGTCGGGCGTATGAGGACCTCGTCCAATGGTTAGGCACGAAGGAAGGCGAAAGGGACATCTATAAGATGGTTGAGATCCGAGAGAGGAAAACAAGGGATATTGGTCGAGTCAAATGGATCAAGGACGGAGCAGACCAACTCTTTGTGAAGGACGGGGAGTTTAAGCATAGGTGGTGGGAGTACTTCGACAAGTTGTTCAATGGGGAGAATGAGAGTTTTACCATTGAACTAGATGACTCCTTTGATGAGACTAGCGTGTGTTTTGTTCGGCGAATCCAGGAGTCTGAGGTCAGTGAGGCTTTAAAAAGGAGGCAAGGCAATGGGCCCTGATTGTAGTATCCCTGTGATGTGTGGAAAGGCATCAGGGACATAGTGATAGTATGGCTAACCAAGCTTTTCAACCTCATTTTTCTGGCAAACAAGATGCCAGAAGAATGAAGATGGGCTATATTAGTACCAATCTTCAAGAACAAGGGGGGTGTTCAGAGTTGTACTAATTACCGTGGAATTAAGTTGATGAGCCATACAACGAAGCTATGGGAGAGAGTCATTGATCACCGCTTAAGAAGAATGACAAGCGTGACCAAAAATCAGTTTGGTTTCATGCATGGGAGGTCGACCATGGAAGCCATTTTCTTGGTACAACAACTTATGAAGAGATACAGGGATCAAAATAAGAACTTGCATATGGTGTTCATTGACTTGAAGAAGGCCTATGATAAGATACCGTGGAATGTCATGTGGTGGGCCTTGGAGAAACACAAAGTCTTAGCAAAGTACATTACCCCCATCAAGGACATGTACGATAATGTTCGAACAAGTGACGTCGCCACTTATGACTTCCCAATTAAGATAGGACTACATCAGGGGTCAGCTTTAAGCCCTTATCTTTTTGCCTTGGTGATGGATGAGGTCACAAGGAATGTACAAGGAGATATCACATGGCGTATGTGTAGGACCTTGAGAAGAGGTGTCTAGAGGGGGGTGATTAGACACTAAGTACCAAAGTTGCAGTTTTTAAGATCTTTAAGTTTAAGTGGAGTTTAGGCACAAGTTTAACATTCACAATACATAGCAAGCATGCATGCAAAGAGTATATGAGCAGCGGAAAGTAAAGCATGCAACTTGCAAGAATGTAAAGGGAAGGGTATTGGAGGATTCAAACACAATTTGAGACACGGATGTTTTTGGCGTGGTTCCGATAGGTGGTGCTATCGTACATCCACGTTGATGGAGACTTCAACCCACGAAGGGTAACGGTTGCGCGAGTCCACGGGGGGCTCCACCCACGAAGGGTCCACGAAGAAGCAACCTTGTCTATCCCACCATGGCCGTCGCCCACGAAGGACTTGCCTCACTAGCGGTAGATCTTCACGAAGTAGGCGATCTCCTTGCCCTTACAAACTCCTTGGTTCAACTCCACAATCTTGTCGGAGGCTCCCAAGTGACACCTAGCCAATCTAGGAGACACCACTCTCCAAGAAGTAACAAATGGTGCGTTGATGATGAACTCCTTGCTCTTGTGCTTCAAATGATAATCTCCCCAACACTCAACTCTCTCTCATGGGATTTGGATCTGGTGGAAAGAAGATTTGAGTGGAAAGCAACTTGGGGAAGGCTAGAGATCAAGATTCATATGGTAGGAATGGAATATCTTGGCCTCAACACATGAGTAGGTAGTTCTCTCGCAGAAAATGTATGCTGGAAGTGTGGGTTCAGTCTGATGGCTCTCTCCATGAATGAAGAGGAGGTGGAGGGGTATATATAGCCTCCACACAAAATCTAACCGTTACACACAATTTACCAAACTCGGTGGGACCGATTCAACAGACTCGGTCAGACCGATTTAGTAAACCTAGTGACCATTAGGATTTTTGGTGGGACTGACATGCAACTCGGTAGGACCGAGGGTTAGGGCATAACGTAATCTCGGTGAGACCGATTACACAAAGTCGGTGGGACCGATTTTGGTAATAAGTTTTCCAGAGAGTTGGTCAGGCAAACTCGGTTGGACCGATTACACAAACTCGGTAGGACCGATTTTGGTAATGAGTCAACCAGGAAGTTTGCATTGTAATCTCGGTAGTACCGATTGCTCAAACTCGGTGAGACCGATTTTGGTAATGGACATACACAGAGAGATTACAATCCCATCTCGGTGAGAACGAGATCCCTATCAGTGATGCCGATTTGTCTAGGGTTTGTGGCAGTGGCTATGACATCTGAACTCGGTGGCGACGGATAGAGAGAATCGGTGGGGTCGAGTTTGACTTTAGGTTTAGGTCATATGTGTGGAAGTGGGAAAGTAGTTGAGGGTTTTGGAGCATATCACTAAGCACTGTGGAGCAAGAAACTCATTAAGCAACACCTCATCCCTTCTTGATAGTATTGGCTTTTCCTATAGACTCAATGTGATCTTGGATCACTAAAATATAAAATGAAGAGTCTTGAGCTTGAAGCTTGAGCCAATCCTTTGTCCTTAGCATCTTGAAGGAGTTCCCACATCCTTTAGTCCATGCCACTCCATTGTTGAACTTATCTGAAACATACTAGATAAAAGTGTTAGTCCAACAAGAGATATGTTGACATTAATTACCAAAACCACCTAGGGAGCACTTGTGCTTTCAATCTCCCCCTTTTTGGTAATTGATGACAACATACATCAAAGCTTTAGATAAAAATATAAAGAATAGCAAGTAAAGCTTTGGAAAGACATGTAACAAGCATAGGCTCCCCCTATATGTATGCAATCATGTGAATATGGAATATAGAGTCATGTGAGAGCATAACCATGATAGAGTAGGCAATGTGTTACATGTATCTTGGCCATATGCATCAGAGCAAAGAATATTAAAGAAAATACCTTCATGCTCATGAGTCCTTCTTGCAAACAGTATGTACATCAGCAAGAATTCCTCATACACATGATTGTGATGCATATACTTACCTTGTAGTCTTGAGTTGGCTTAGGATGGAATGAACCTGCGTAAACAAGGTTAGATAACACAGGTACATCTACTAGCCAGAGCAAACAGAAGAAACCACAAGAATACCAAGACTGGGATGACATGTAGCGAGTGAGTACTAAGTACCACATTGGATTAGACATGTCCCCAAGAGTAAAGATATGCAATGAATTTAAATGATTTCTTTCCCTTAGATGTCTTGCTCCCCCTGAATCTAGCATGGGATACTGGGAGAAGATAGGGAACAGAAAATCAGAGCTGAAAGATATAAATGAATAGAGCTAATGCAAACAAGCACATATGAACATGTCTTTTCCCCTCAATAAGACATGTGGCATCTCTCCTCTTGAACACCAAGCATCTGGGATCCTTGAGAAATATTTTCTACTTGAGTATTCTCTCCCCCTGGAGATCTCTTGCTCCCCCTGAGGAGGTGATACTCTCTTTCTCTGATGTGATCTCTTTAAGTGATAAACTTTGATGTGATCTCTCTCTCCCCCTTTGACATCAATTTCCAAGAAGGGTCTTCTGGAATTTGTCGTGAATGGGTTTGGTCCTTGAGTCACAGCACAAAGCAATGTTAAAAATGTGATGCTTGTAGAGGACAAGATTCATTGGGTGGAGCTAGATCAGAAAAACACAGAATAAGTGGTAAACTATTTTTCCTGTTGTGAAATCGGTGGCACCGAGTGGTATGCTTCGGTTGTACCGAAAGGATTTGGTTGGACCGAAAACATCAAATCGGTGAAACTGAGTTCATCGCAGAGAAAACACTTGTCACCTCAGCTCACTAGACTAGTAAGATCTAACAAAGATTTGCAAGGAATTTACTGAATGATATGCAATGAATTGGATGCAGAAAAATGCAGAGCAAACAGAAAGAAATCTAGATGAAGTTTTTTTTGAAAGGGGAAACAAATATGCATGAGACAAATGCAAAAACACAGAAAAGAACAAAAGAGAACTTCATCTAGAGATGGTCGGCGACGAAGTCACCTATGTTAGACTATATTGACTTAGGAGTCAAGTGAGATCACTTGATCATAGGTCATACTCATCGTTTAAGCTCAAAATGGGGTTGCTATTTTTCGTTTAAGCATCTTGATGTATTCACATCTTGTCGAGTTTCTTTAGCTCATGACTTGGAGTAAAGCTTCTCTAAGATGGATTAACATACCTTGGTTGGTGGTGTTGAACATGTAGTTGAACTTGTGTGGGTTGCTCAAGGTTGATGTAGCTCATCAAGAATTGGGAGCACCACTTGGAATTTGAGTCCATCTTCCTACATGGGTTAGTTCTTGCAAGGAAGAGAACTTGTGTATCCAAAAATGACAATCATGAAGCTCAACATAGAATTTGTCAAAGGATATGTTTGAACGGTTCCGTGCTTCCTTGTCTTCAACCACCATAGTGTAGAAACTTGGTGATGTAGAGATTGCTCAAGATGTGAGTAGATTACAATCTCATGGAATTTGATTCAACCAAGTACCTACATGGGTTAGATAACATGCAAGATGCAAATATATCCAAGACAAAAGATTTTCATCATAAGAGAAATATCAAGGATTAGTCATAAGCTCATGTCTTGCATGTATCCAATGGAGTTTCTACTCTAAGTTTGAAGCATCAATGATGTTCAATTCTCCTCTTAACCTACAAAACACTTTCTCATCAAGAGGTTTAGTGAATATATCCGCTAATTGCTTTTCGGTGCGAACATGCTTAAGATCAATGTCACCCTTAGCAACATGATCTCGAATGAAATGATGACGAACTTCAATATGCTTAGTTCGAGAATGTTGTACGGGATCATGACCAATTTTGATAGCACTTTCATTGTCACAAAGCAATGGAACATGTCTCACATATATCCAATAATCTTTAAGAGTTTGGGTCATCCAAAGTAATTGAGCACAACATGAACCAGCGGCAATGTATTCCGCTTCGGCGGTGGATAAGGATACCGAGTTTTGTTTCTTGGAGGACCAAGACACAAGAGATCTACCAAGAAATTGACAAGTACCCGAAGTGTACTTTCTATCAACCTTGTCTCCGGCATAGTCCGAGTCGGAGTAGCCAACAAGATCGAAAGAGGCCCTCTTAGGATACCAAATGCCAAAATTTGGTGTATGGATTAAGTATCTCACTATCCTTTTCATGGCCTTAAGATGACATTCTTTAGGAGCAGCTTGATATCGTGCACACATGCACACACTTAGCATGATATCGGGACGTGAAGCACATAGATATAACAATGAACCAATCATAGAGCGATAAACCTTTTGATCAACCGGTTCACCATCTTTGGTCAAGTCAAGATGTCCACTAGTAGGCATGGGTGTAGTCATACCTTTGCATTCTTGCATATTGAACTTCTTGAATAAGTCTTTGGTGTACTTCGTTTGAGAAACAAAGGTACCTTCCTTAGTTTGCTTGATTTGCAATCCAAGAAAGAATTTGAGTTCACTCATCATAGACATCTCAAACTTCTCCGACATTAGCTTCCCAAACTTTTCACTAAAATGAGGGTTAGTCGAACCAAATATAATATCATCAACATAGATTTGGCACACAAATAGTTCTCCATTAACCCTTTTAGTAAAAAGAGTAGAATCAATTTTCCCAATTTCAAAGCCTTTTTCAATAAGGAACTTGGTCAAGCATTTATACCACGCTCTAGGAGCTTGTTTAAGACCATAAAGAGCTTTGTGAAGTTTGTAAACATGATTTGGTTTCTTAGGATTGATAAAGCCGGGAGGTTGCTTAACATAAACTTCCTCCTCTATTTCACCATTTAGAAAAGCACTTTTAATGTCCATTTGGTACAAGGTGATGTCATGGTGATTAGCATAGGCAAGTAAGATGCGAATGGACTCAAGTCTAGCAACAGGAGCGTAAGTCTCACCATAGTCCATACCTTCGACTTGTGTGTAGCCTTGGGCGACAAGACGTGCTTTGTTGCGAACTACTTGTCCATCTTCATCTTGCTTGTTGCGAAACACCCATTTTGTACCGATGATGTTGTGGTTGTTGTCGGGCTTCTCAACCAATGTCCAAACTTGGTTCCTCTCAAAGTTGTGTAGCTCTTCATGCATAGCATTTATCCAATCCGGATCTTCCAATGCTTCTTCGACCTTCATAGTTTCAATGCTAGAGATGAAAGAATAGTTTTCACAAAATTTAGCTAAACGAGTTTTAGAGTGAGTGATTCTCCCGGTTTGAATATCATTGTAGATTTGCTCAACGGGATGGTCTTTAGCAATTCTTGCTCGAACTTGTGAAAGCTTTTGCTTGTTTCTTGGTTGAACTTCTTCTTCATCTTGTTCTTCTTCTTGGCCTTCTTCACTATTGGCGTTGCCGTTCTCTTGTCGTGGTGGGGAAGGAGGTTGTTGATGTTCATCTTGATGCACTTCCTCGTTTTCTTCATCTTGGTGTGTCCTACTTGTGGATGCTTCCGTATCAACTCTTGGTTCACCTTGTCGTGAAGTAGAAGCTTCCACTTGGACGGACGAGGTACTCTCCTTCACCTCCGTTGGACGGACCTTGCCAATAGACAAGTCTTGGATTGCTTCCGAAGGATCTTTATCTCCTACATCAATTGGCAATTGCTCTACTTGCGAGCCGTTAGATTCATCAAACTTCACATCTACCGTCTCTTCAACCTTTCGGGTGAAATTGTTGTAGACACGGTAAGTGTGAGAGTTTGAGCCATAGCCTAGTAGGAAACCTTCATGAGACTTAGGAGCAAATTTAGAACGACGATGCTTATCAAGAATGTAGCACTTTGAGCCGAATACTCGAAAGTATCCAACTTGGGGTTTGTTACCGGTGAGGAGCTCGTATGCCGTCTTGCCGAGTAGCTTGTGAAGATACAAGCGTTTTGTTGCATGACAAGCTGTCTCAACCGCTTCTGCCCAAAAGTGCTTCGGTGTCTTGTATTCATCAAGCATCGTTCTCGCCATTTCGATGAGCGTCCGGTTCTTCCTCTCAACAACTCCATTTTATTGAGGTGTGTACGTAGCCGAGAACTCATGTGAAATCCCTTCTTCGTCAAGAAAGGTATCCACATTTGCGTTCTTGAACTCCGTTCCGTTGTCACTGCGAACCTTCTTGATCTTCACTTCAAATTGATTTTGGGCCTTCCTAGCGAAGTTTTTGAAGTTCTTTTGGACCTGCGATTTATCATCGAGAAAGAACACCCACGTAAATCTTGAAAAATCATCAACTATAACTAGACCAAAAGAATTTCCACCGAGACTCTTGTAGGAGTTGGGACCAAAGAGATCCATGTGAAGTAGCTCGAGTGGCCTCCTTGTGGTCATGATGTTCTTCAAGGGATGCCTTCCTCCAACCTGTTTACCTGCCTGACAAGCGCTGCAAAGTCTATCCTTATCAAATATGACATCGTTAACACCAAGGATATGATTTCCTTTAATAAGCTTGTCAAGGTTTCACATACCAACATGACCTAATCGTCTATGCCATAACCAACCTTTTGAGGATTTAGCGATGAAGCAAGTTTTAGGTTGAGCATTTTTAGTGAAATCAACAATGTAAAGATCACCTCTACGCACACCGGTAAAGACCATTTTATGATTATCTCGATGAAACACTTGATAATCTACTTCAGTAAATAGGACATTGAAACCGAAATCAGCAAGTCAAGATACTGAAAGTAAGTTGTATCCAAGAGATTCAACGAGCATGACATTTTGTATGGAGCTATCATGTGATATGGCCACCTTACCGAGGCCAACCACCTTACCCTTTGAGTTGTCACCGAAAGTGACATACTTTCGAGGACTATCATTTTCAGCAAGCTCACGAAATATGTATTTATCTCCGGTCATGTGATCAGTACATCCACTATCAAGAACCCATTCCTTTCCTCCTGACATATATCCCCGAAGATTTGCCATAAGACCAAAATGTCTCATTGCACCATCAAGATCGAAGTCACTATCATCATCCTCATCATAGTATCCATGTTCAACATCGTCATGTGGTGGATCAAATCCTAGAGAGGGTGGTTCGTTAGAGTGAGTTTGACAATGATCTTGCTTATGAATTTTTATAGCTTCGGAAATAATATCACTAATAATTCCAACATCTCCTTTGGCATGCATAAGGTTTGTAAGCTCAAATAGACGATCACCAAACATAGGATCACTAGTATTCATCTTACTCAAAGCAATAGACTTATGGAGAATTTCATCTAGATTTTTCAAGGAATAATTTGGAAAACGTTCCTCAAGAAATTTTCATATAGTGTAGGCACACTTAAGAGTAGGCAAACATCCAATCAAGTTTCTAGGCAATCCTTTAATGATAAGTTCGGCAGTTCTAAGATTCCTAATCATGTCAATTGACTCATCAAGAGTAGGATGCATAGGATCAACATGAGGTGCACAAGGGCTAGCAATGTACTTGTTCAAATGATTGATTGAAAATTACAAGCATCTCATTTTTCCACTCATGAAAATACTCCCCATCAAGTATAGGCACTTTATGTCAAAGACTCCCCAAAGTAGACCCATCCATCTTCCTCCAATGGTGATTAAACCAAGGCAATGGATACCAATGCTCTGATACCACTTGTAGGACCTTGAGAAGAGGTGTCTAGAGGGGGGTGATTAGACACTAAGTACCAAAATTGCAGTTTTTAAGATCTTTAAGTTTAAGTGGAGTTTAGGCACAAGTTTAACATTCACAATACATAGCAAGCATGCATGCAAAGAGTATATGAGCAGCGGAAAGTAAAGCATGCAACTTGCAAGAATGTAAAGGGAAGGGTATTGGAGGATTCAAACGCAATTGGAGACACAGATGTTTTTGGCGTGGTTCCGAGAGGTGGTGCTATCGTACATCCACGTTGATGGAGACTTCAACCCACGGAGGGTAACGGTTGCGCGAGTCCACGGAGGGCTCCACCCACGAAGGGTCCACGAAGAAGCAACCTTGTCTATCCCACCATGGCCGTCGCCCACGAAGGACTTGCCTCACTAGCGGTAGATCTTCACGAAGTAGGCGATCTCCTTGCCCTTACAAACTCCTTGGTTCAACTCCACAATCTTGTCGGAGGCTCCCAAGTGACACCTAGCCAATCTAGGAGACACCACTCTCCAAGAAGTAACAAATGGTGCATTGATGATGAACTCCTTGCTCTTGTGCTTCAAATGATAGTCTCCCCAACACTCAACTCTCTCTCATGGGATTTGGATCTGGTGGAAAGAAGATTTGAGTAGAAAGCAACTTGGGGAAGGCTAGAGATCAAGATTCATATGGTAGGAATGGAATATCTTGGCCTCAACACATGAGTAGGTAGTTCTCTCTCAGAAAATGTATGCTGGAAGTGTGGGTTCAGTCTGATGGCTCTCTCCACGAATGAAGAGGAGGTGGAGGGGTATATATAGCCTCGACACAAAATCTAACCATTACACACAATTTACCAAACTTGGTGGGACCGATTCAACAGACTCGGTCAGACCGATTTAGTAAACCTAGTGACCGTTAGGATTTTTGGTGGGACCGACATGCAACTCGGTAGGACCGATATGGTTAGGGTTAGGGCATAACGTAATCTCGGTGAGACCGATTACACAAACTCGATGGGACCGATTTTGGTAATAAGTTTTCCAGAGAGTTGGTCAGGCAAACTCGGTTGGACCGATTACAAAAACTCGGTAGGACCGATTTTGGTAATGAGTCAACCAGGAAGTTTGCATTGTAATCTCGGTAGTACCGATTGCTCAAACTCGGTGAGACCGATTTTGGTAATGGACATACACAGAGAGATTACAATCCCATCTCAGTGAGACCGAGATCCCTATCGGTGATGCCGATTTGTCTAGGGTTTGTGGCAGTGGCTATGACATCTGAACTCGGTGGCGCCGGATAGAGAGAATCGGTGGGGTCGAGTTTGACTTTAGGTTTAGGTCATATGTGTGGAAGTGGGAAAGTAGTTGAGGGTTTTGGAGCATATCACTAAGCACTGTGGAGCAAGAAACTCATTAAGCAACACCTCATCCCTTCTTGATAGTATTGGCTTTTCCTATAGACTCAATGTGATCTTGGATCACTAAAATATAAAATGAAGAGTCTTGAGCTTGAAGCTTGAGCCAATCCTTTGTCCTTAGCATCTTGAAGGAGTTCCCACATCCTTTAGTCCATGCCACTCCATTGTTGAACTTATCTGAAACATACTAGATAAAAGTGTTAGTCCAACAAGAGATATGTTGACATTAATTACCAAAACCACCTAGGGAGCACTTGTGCTTTCAATCTCCCATTTTTGGTAATTGATGACAACATACATCAAAGCTTTAGATAAAGATATAAAGAATAGCAAGTAAAGCTTTGGAAAGACATGTAACAAGCATAGGCTCCCCCTACATGTATGCAATCATGTGAATATGGAATATAGAGTCATGTGAGAGCATAACCATGATAGAGTAGGCAATGTGTTACATGTATCTTGGCCATATGCATCAGAGCAAAGAATATTAAAGAAAATACCTTCATGCTCATGAGTCCTTCTTGCAAACAGTATGTACATCAGCAAGAATTCCTCATACACATGATTGTGATGCATATACTTACCTTGTAGTCTTGAGTTGGCTTAGGATGGAATGAACCTGCGTAAACAAGGTTAGATAACACAGGTACATCTACTAGCCAGAGCAAACAGAAGAAACCACAAGAATACCAAGACTGGGATGACATGTAGCGAGTGAGTATTAAGTACCACATTGGATTAGACATGTCCCCAAGAGTAAAGATATGCAATGAATTTAAATGATTTCTTTCCCTTAGATGTCTTGCTCCCCCTGAATCTAGCATGGGATGCTGGGAGAAGATCAGAGCTGAAAGATATAAATGAACAGAGCTAATGCAAATAAGCACATATGAACTTGTCTTTTCCCCTCAATAAGACATGTGGCATCTCTCCTCTTGAACACCAAGCATCTGGGATCCTTGAGAAATACTTTCTACTTGAGTATTCTCTCCCCTGGAGATCTCTTTCTCCCCCTGAGGAGGTAATACTCTCTTTCTCTGATGTGATCTCTTTAAGTGATAAGCTTTGATGTGATCTCTCTCTCCCCCTTTGACATCAATTTCCAAGAAGGGTCTTCTGGAATTTGTCGTGAATGGGTTTGGTCCTTGAGTCACAGCACAAAGCAATGTTAAAAATGTGATGCTTGTAGAGGACAAGATTCATTGAGTGGAGCTGGATCAGAAAAACACAGAATAAGTGGTAAACTGTTTTTCCTGTTGTGAAATCGGTGGCACCGAGTGGTATGCTTCGGTTGTACCGAAAACATCAAATCGGTGAAACCGAGTTCATCGCAGAGAAAACACTTGTCACCTCAGCTCACCAGACTAGTAAGATCTCACAAAGATTTTCAAGGAATTTACTGAATGATATGCAATGAATTGGATGCAGAAAAATGCAGAGCAAACAGAAAGAAATCTAGATGAACTTTTTTTGAAAGGGGAAACAAATCTGCATGAGACAAATGCAAAAACACAGAAAAGAACACAAGATAACTTCATCTAGAGATGGTCGGCGACGAAGTCACCTATGTTAGACTATATTGACTTAGGAGTCAAGTGAGATCACTTGATCATAGGTCATGCTCATCGTTTAAGCTCAAAATGGGGTTGCCATTTTTCGTTTAAGCATATTGATGTATTCACATCTTGTCGAGTTGCTTTAGCTCATTACTTGGAGTAAAGCTTCTCTAAGATGGATTAACATACCTTGGTTGGTGGTGTTGAACATGTAGTTGAACTTGTGTGGGTTGCTCAAGGTTGATGTAGCTCATCAAGAATTGGGAGCACCACTTGGAATTTGAGTCCATCTTCCTACATGGGTTAGTTCTTGCAAGGAAGAGCACTTGTGTATTCAAAAATGACAATCATGAAGCTCAACATAGAATTTGTCAAAGGATATGTTTGAATGGTTCCGTGCTTCCTTGTCTTCAGCCACCATAGTGTAGAAACTTGGTGATGTAGAGATTGCTCAAGATGTGAGTAGATTACAATCTCATGGAATTTGATTCAACCAAGTACCTACATGGGTTAGATAACATGCAAGATGCAAATATATCCAAGACATAAGATTTTCATCATAAGAGAAATATCAAGGATTAGTCATAAGCTCATGTCTTGCATGTATCCAATGGAGTTTCTACTCTAAGTTTGAAGCATCAATGATGTTCAATTCTCCTCTTAACCTGCAAAACACTTTCTCATCAAGAGGTTTAGTGAATATATCCGCTAATTGCTTTTCGGTGCGAACATGCTTAAGATCAATGTCACCCTTAGTAACATGATCTCGAATGAAATGATGACGAACTTCAATATGCTTAGTTCGAGAATGTTGTACGGGATTATGACCAATTTTGATAGCACTTCCATTGTCACAAAGCAATGGAACATGTCTCACATATATCCCATAATCTTTAATAGTTTGGGTCATCCAAAGTAATTGAGCACAACATGAACCAGCGGCAATGTATTCCACTTCGGCGGTGGATAAGGATACCGAGTTTTGTTTCTTGGAGGACCAAGACACAAGAGATCTACCAAGAAATTGACAAGTACCCGAAGTGGACTTTCTATCAACCTTGTCTCTGGCATAGTCCAAGTCGGAGTAGCCAACAAGATCGAAAGAGGCCCTCTTAGGATACCAAATGCCAAAATTTGGTGTATGGATTAAGTATCTCACTATCCTTTTCATGGCCTTAAGATGACATTCTTTAGGAGCTGCTTGATATCGTGCACACATGCACACACTTAGCATGATATCGGGACATGAAGCACATAGATATAACAATGAACCAATCATAGAGCGATAAACCTTTTGATCAACCGGTTCACCATCTTTGGTCAAGTCAAGATGTCCACTAGTAGGCATTGGTGTAGTCATACCTTTGCATTCTTGCATATTGAACTTCTTGAATAAGTCCTTGGTGTACTTCATTGGAGAAACAAAGGTACCTTCCTTAGTTTTCTTGATTTGCAATCCAAGAAAGAATTTGAGTTCACTCATCATAGACATCTCAAACTTCTCCGACATTAGCTTCCCAAACTTTTCACTAAAATGAGGGTTAGTCGAACCAAATATAATATCATCAACATAGATTTGGCACACAAATAGTTCTCCATTAACCTTTTAGTAAAAAGAGTAGAATCAATTTTCCCAATTTCAAAGCCTTTTTCAGTAAGGAACTTGGTCAAGCATTTATACCACGCTCTAGGAGCTTGTTTAAGACCATAAAGAGCTTTGTGAAGTTTGTAAACATGATTTGGTTTCTTAGGATTGACAAAGCCAGGAGGTTGCTTAACATAAACTTCCTCCTCTATTTCACCATTTAGAAAAGCACTTTTAATGTCCATTTGGTACAAGGTGATGTCATGGTGATTAGCATAGGCAAGTAAGATGCGAATGGACTCAAGTCTAGCAACAGGAGCGTAAGTCTCACCATAGTCCATACCTTCGACTTGTGTTTTCCATTTAATTCTTTTTCATTTCAAACATATTTTACACCACTACATACTGTACACGTTATGCATATATAATATAATTTCTCGTACGACCAATCATATATAGTAAAATTTCTCGTATGACCATGCACACACACACACACACACACACATATATATACAATTTTGTATATACAATTTCTCCTACAATTTACAGATCATTACATGCAGGCATTAGGAGAAATGCTATTCTCCACTTTTAGATATGACCTGCTCAAGCAAAAATCCCGCCATTTCCTCTTGACTTGTTGTGTGCGGTTCTTTGGTAGGAGCCTATCCCACATCTCTTGCATATTTTAAAAAGGAGATCAATATGAATATATTAGTTTATATATTAGATCATGATTAAAAAATTGTAAATAGTGTTTACATACCTGTTGTTGTCTTACATCTCTGCGCCATTTGGTCAGAAAGCGAATGTTCTCGCAAACATAGTATGCACATAAATTATTCCCCTGTTCCTGCCTCATGCACTTTGCAAGAATAGAATCCAATCAGATAATAATCATGCATGATAATGGTATTGAAACTAGAATTAAAGAGATGCGCAAACGTAGCTAGTACTACTTAATTACCTTGGATCGTCGTCATTTCAGTTGCGGTTTCTATTCACCGAGAACCTCTTTGATGAACCGTTTCCAAACCCTGCCCAGCAAAGAAAATGAATAGAGTTATTAATTACTTGATATCAGGAAATGAACGAAAGAGGTCGACATAGTGTGATTATGATTGAAATTACTTGTCGAGCATCAAAATCAGGCTGGTGTATTCTGTAGGATCTCTAGATAGTGAGTCCAGTGTTTCAACAGTTCCCTCGTCAACTCTAATGATTATCAGGATCTAGTGGAACCTGCGCACATGTTTATATAAGCGGGCATGCATAACTCATCAACTACACTTAACATCGAGTAAGCAGAATTAAATTTGTAGTACAAGATAGTAACAATCACTGGAAGTTGTAAGGAAATAGTATTTCTATTCTGGTATGTAGTTCCTTCAAAAACCTTACCAAGTTATTCTCCGAGTCTTCGGCGTGGTTTTTTAACATAACTTCATTAATGGTATGGGTCAACGAACCCAATGCTAAAGACTCCGTCTCTTTTGAATTCATAAATCTTCATTCTGCATAATAGCGCACAAAAGAATATAGTGAGGATAATTATAGACAATGAACAAGCTGAGCTAGAGACTTAAATAATAGAAAGAAATCACTTACAGGCAATAGCAACTGATGATAGATTTGTCGAGTGCGTCCTTTTTGTATAACTGGAAAATTTCTAAAAACTCAATCCATATCTCGTTTGCATGGAAGTAATGCTCTGTCTTGACTTTCACCATCAGCATCTCGCGCCCGTTATTTACTTCTTTCACGTACCAGTCATGTAATCTCCGCATTTGTCTTGATAGAAGCGTGACCTACTCAGGCCTGACCAGAGTGTTCCTGGGGACATATTTCCATGCTAATTCAGCCATGGGGAATTCCTCGGTGCCTAGGAGTTGACCAACACTGAGATCAAAATCTTTAGCAACAACGCTGGTTACCGCTTTATAGGTACTCTCCTTGA
>NC_041385.1:259550331-259556133 GCF_002162155.2 Triticum dicoccoides | reverse complement strand
TTTCCCGCTTTTATTACTACTTGTATGGCTTGACTACTACATTTATTCATGATATGACTTGCTAATAGAGTGTTCATAGTTTGATATCCTATTCTCCACATGTGTCGGTTGTCGCTCTAGAAGATCCACAGAGTGTTGTACCGTTTTCGCATGTATTTTCTCCTTTTGGTGGCGGGGGCGGTTTCGGTGCAAAATGGGCGTTCACTTTGGAAGCCACGACCTCTCTGGTTTCCTCCTCATTCATCTCGTAAGCTAACTTCTTTTTGGCACAAGGCTCGGGTTTCTTCTTTGGTGCTCTCTTCCACTTTTGGCCATGTTGCTGGGACATAAGGGGTGGAGTCAGCTGACGCGACAGAGATTGATATGCCGGACTCGCGTTAGGATCTGCATTGAGGTGGGGTGGAGTCGGCTGACATGGCGGACTTAGAGGTGGAGGAGTCAGTGGCCTTGGACCTGAGTTTGGAAACACGATGCAATCCTTTCTCCAAACAACGACACCACCTCTGTCTCTAGGTGGGGTGGAGTCGGCTGACGCGGCGGAGATTGATATGGCGGACTCGCATTAGGCTCTGTATCGAGGTGGGGTGGAGTCGGCTGACGAGGTGGACTTAGAGGCGGAGGAGTCAGTGGCCTTGGCACCGAGTTTGGAAACACGATGCAATCCTTTCTCCATACAACGACACCACCTCTGACTTCTTGTTGTGTCTCCTCCCCTTCACCTCCAGGAATGTCAAGCTCTAGTGATTCATATCCCAACAGAACTTCATCCACCCAGAAACGAGCATAGCCAGCTGGAACCAGATTACCATGGATGGTTGCTTCAGGTGCAGCCGGTAAAGCAAAGTCGTCCGCCACCTTCATGGATATGTTGTTCATTTGCATGCGTAGTTCACAACTTGTCCTCTCTTTGATATCATCCACGGGGTAGCGAGCCGGCAGTTCATCATCGGCCTGGACCCCCATGGAACCCATGCTGCTTTTTCGCAAAGATGGGACGGGACTATCCAATGTTGGATCTGCTTGCTCCTGCCGCTGAGATGCCCTTTGCTAGCTAATTGTGTCGATCTGCTCTTGTTGTCACATTAAAAGCATTCCAACTCCATGTTCTTTGATTCTACCTTTTGAAGTCGGTCTGCATCCCGCTTCTTTTTTCTCGCACGGCTTCTATAAGTGTCGTTCCACTCCAAAAACCCCTGAACCCACGGAACAACACCTTTGCCTCGTGTTCGTCCTCCGTGTTCAGGATTCCCGAGGGTGCTACAAGCTCGTCGTTCTCTCTCTCGGGCTAGAACACTCCCGTTCGAGCATCTTCTATTGCTAGAAGTAAAGCGTCTGGGGCTTTTTTAAGATCTGCCTTTTCAATATTCTCCCATGCGCATAAAACCAATTCCTAGACCTCTCGGGCCAATCCTTTGTTTTTGGAATGACCCCTGCAGCAAGCATCTTGGCCTCAGATTCTTCCCACTTAGGCATGCCTCTCTTGTAGCCACCTGTCCCCAGAACATGGTGACACTCTTTTTTGGTAGCATTTATCTTATTTTTTCTCGACCGTTCCTTAGCTCACTAAAAAAATACACTTCCACGATGATATGTGTTTGTCACAGTACGTCGCATTTTTTGTCATGCATGTACATCCATGATGATTTTATGACAGAATCAAGATAGTCATACATGTGCCATCGTAGAAGTGTTCCATGACATTACCAAAATTATCATCACGGAAGTGTCCACTTCCATGATGATAAATCGCGCGTCACAGAAGTGCTTTCGTCAAGGGTGACTGACACATGGCATCCACCATAACGAAACGCCGTTAAGCTATCGGGTTCGGTTTTGGATCCGATAACCCGTTAACAACCCGGACCAATGGGAAATTTCCACGTGTAAAATTCTGATTGACCGGAGGAAACACGTGTCAGATTGTCAGTGGGCCAGATGTCGCCCGTCCATTGGAGGAGACATGCCTATGATACGTCGACACGTGGCGGGGCCCAACAGAGGCCCATATAGGTTAAAAAGGTCAGGCCAGTCAAAGGCCCGTAGTACTTACTCAGGTACTAGTGGGCCAGCCCAATAATGGCCTATTTAATAAAGGCCCATTTACGGCCCGAAGCCAGATCTGGCCCGTTAATTGTTCGCCGAATATTTGGGCCCAATTACAGCCCAATGACTTTTGGCCTGTTAGAGGCCCGATGTAGATATGGACCCATTTCAGCCCGGTGTGACTTTCGGCCTGGCAATGGCCCGTGCTGCCCATGGGCCATATATGGTCCGATGGGACATGGGGCCACTAACGGCCTGTGATAAAGGTGGCAACAGTGAAGCCCAACATGACTTTGGGCCTGTTAAAGGCCTATCATATAATTCGGCCCGTTGATGCATGTACTAAGCTTTCGGTCTCTTAAAGGCCCATGATACCAGTGGGCCAACTAAGGCCCGAGATATGTTTCGGCCTAGTAACAACCCGTGATATAACTGGGCCCAAAAAGGCCCGGTCTACATTTCAGCCTGCTGAAGGCCCGTGGACGACTAGTGAAAATTGAGGCCCAACATGCATTTTGGCCTGCTAAAGGCCCATGGTTTCATCTGGGCCGTAACAGGCGGGTAGAATATTTAGCCTGTTAATGGCCCACCGCTACCTGGGCCAAACTAAGCGTTGGGTCCACAAAAGGCCCAACTAAAATATAGGCCGGAGTAAGTTGTGGGCCTGGCGCAAAGTGTGAAGGCCCCAATCATTCGGGCCCAAGAAAGATGCAGGCCGGCCCAATTGTGGCCCGCTAAAAACCAAGCCCCTTAGAGGCGAATGTTTCGGTCCGGTCGATTACATCTAATTTTTTTTCCAGATAGCGAATGATGGTAGTAACTAGTAGGCATTAAGAACAAACCTACTCTATACAATAAACAAATTACGACATAGTAACTAAGAATAAACCTACACTATACAATAAAGGATTTATGGTATATTACATCCACTGGGCATCGAAGTTCTCCACCAGTGCTCATAAAGCGCAACGAAGAAGCAGATTACAAAAACTGGGCACCATTGCAGTGTAACAAAATAATACTGAACCGAGACCACTTCCAAGACAGTTCAAGAAAGGTTAGCCTTGCGCGGGAACTGTTGCACAAGCTGCTGAGCAAGGTTGTGAGACCGGCCTAGCATGTCGGTCATAGCTTCCAAGTGTAGCTGTTTAGCGATGAGGTTCTCATTGGTGTTCTCCGCAATCTTTCTTAGAGATAGGACTTCAAGTCAAAGTTGAGTTGCAGAATGCCTTTCTGCTAGAACTTGGGACTGAAGAAGTCGAACTAATTTAGACAACGAATTTTGTGAGTTTGTCTGACTACTAGTCTCAAGTAACTTGAACACTGCATCAAGACAATACTTTGGGGTTGTCTCGCTATCTTCAAGATGTTTTGCCTTCTTTGCTGCAATATATGTTGGGTTTTTCTCACAGCCTTCAGCAGACTTGTGCATGCCATCAAGCATATCACCCTGAAACAAAGCAGAGAGATGACAGGTTTTGCACGTGTATAAACAAAGATGATAACTGTGATGTCAATTCCATCCAATTTCAAATTAGAAAATAAAGAGTAAGTTCAAAATATCAATAGCATAATTTGGCATTGTTCATAATGCGGGGAACTTCACCACACTACTGGATTGCCATGTCAACATAACAAGCATAGATGAAGGGCAAAGACAATCATTGTATCTATTTTGGTTAATGTGCATGGCATGTTATTCATATCATCAGCCACATCAGTAAGATAAAACAGGAGATGACAAGGTGCAAACGTGGGCTGCTTCATCACACACTGGATTATAGATCCACAAAAACAAGCATACATATAGGGAGTATTGAGTAATGTGCATGGTATGAATAAGGAATTTGGTTTTACAAGTAAAACTTAGAACTTACGGTTCTTGCGAACATGCATTTTGATAGAAACAGGAAACTAAATATCAGTAAATGATAGGGAGTATGAGAAAATTAAACAACAGTTGAGGATAAAGGCTTTAGAAGGACTGACTTACATTAGCAATTAACACCGACTTTATAGTGCCCTTCTCCATGTCAAGGGAAGGATAACTCAAGAATTTCAGCACAGAATGTTCTTCATAAGCATTGCCTGCACTCTACATTTTGTAGAGAGTAATTATAGATATGATAATACTAGAAGGGATAGAGGATAATGAAGATAAGATGCAGATTGATGCTACATAATCAACTACCAATCCATGGAAGTACAAGCGTTACAGGACAAAATGTACTGACAAGAGCAATGGGCTACACTTCTGCACTGGCATTGTCTATGTATTCTACTTTTTTGGTAAGATTAAATATAGATCTGATCTTTTTTAGTAAATGGTGGACAAGGGAGATGAGATGCAGAATGCTACACAATGAACCAATCTCTCTTCCCATAATCCAAGAATATTTTGAACACAGGTGTACTGTACAAAACGTTCTTATATTATGGGACGGATTGAGTAGTTGTTAATGTAAGTAAAGTGATAGACGACGTTCAGTCCTTACAAGAGGACTGCAGAGCTAAACCTCTTCAAAAGCATTGGGTTAATTCTTGTCACATCCTAGCTAGCCATGCATTAGAGTGTTGCATCATGTTTACTCTTTCATCAGAAACCTGAAATGGGGATGACAGAACCCCCAGTCCCCTGTGAAACCAATTAGGGTTTACTAAAAACTTTTTCAATGAACCTGAAATGCCCTTCTAAAATGCCCATCATTTTTGTCTTGGTTCAGAACCTCTGCCAAAAGTGATGCACATTTTCCCAGGCCATCTTAGGGTTTTTGAATTAAATCATAAATATTTGAATTTGGGCATTTAAAATTATATAAAATATTTAAATGCTCAAATAACTCCAAACTAAAATGTTTCATGTTGGAAATAATCCAACTATGGACCAGGAGTAGTTTGGTGATTTTTGGAGTTGACTAAGTATTTTATTTAATTCAACAAAGTTGCAGAAGTATTAAAAAAACAGAAACAGAAAGAAAATGGAAAAGGCTTACCTGGCGCCCAGCACCCGGCCCACCTGCCGGCCCAGCCCAGCACCGCGCCAGCGAGCTGCTTGCCGGCCAGGCAGGCAGGCAGGTGCTCGACGGCGAGCACCGCATGGGTGCCACGCACTTGCTCGCCGCCTCGCCGCCTCCCTCGCCCGGCTAACGCCGTGAATCGGCCTCCCTCTCTCCCCCGAACCCCCCAGACACCCCCTCTCCTCTCCAGCTCCTCTCCCTCGCTCTCCCACGCCATGGCCGACGCCATCGCCGCCACCCCCTCGCCGTAGCCACGCCCTCCGTCAACCCCACGCCGTGCCGCCGTGTCCAGGAGCTTCGCCGCCGTCCACTTCATCGAGCTAGCCGAGCCCCGTGTGCTCGAGCGGCCCGAGACCACCGCACCGACCTCGCCCGAGCTCGCCGTCGCCGGAGATCCCCTTCAACGCCGTCGCCGCCTCAGCTCGTCCCCGACCTCGCCGGTGGCCTCTACGGGAGCGCTGTGAGCCTAGCTACCCCTCCGACCCTCTCTCTTTCATTCCCGAGCCGTGTAGCCACCGCACGAAGATCACACGCACGCACCGCCGCGGATCTCGTCGCCGACGTGCTTCCGGCCATCCTCCGGCCAACCCGCGGTGTCCAACGCACTCACCACGCTGCGTTAGGCCCAACCGTGCACTCCCCGCACCTCACCGATCCCCCTAGCGACAAGTTCGACTTTGGCCGAACTCCGGTGGCCGCCAAAGTCGTCGCCGGCGCCAACTCCGGCCACCCCGACCCCAAC
>NC_041385.1:259466912-259550321 GCF_002162155.2 Triticum dicoccoides | reverse complement strand
CTCCTCTCCAGCTCCTCTCCCTCGCTCTCCCACGCCATGGCCGACGCCATCGCCGCCACCCCCTCGCCGTAGCCACGCCCTCCGTCAACCCCACGCCGTGCCGCCGTGTCCAGGAGCTTCGCCGCCGTCCACTTCATCGAGCTAGCCGAGCCCCGTGTGCTCGTGTGGCCCGAGACCACCGCACCGACCTCGCCCGAGCTCGCCGTCGCCGGAGATCCCCTTCAACGCCGTCGCCGCCTCAGCTCGTCCCCGACCTCGCCGGTGGCCTCTACGGGAGCGCTGTGAGCCCAGCTATCTCTCCGACCCTCTCTCTCTCATTTTCGAGCCGTGTAGCCACCGCACGAAGATCACACGCACGCACCGCCGCGGATCTCGTCGCCGACGTGCTTCCGGCCATCCTCCGGCCAACCCGCGGTGTCCAACGCACTCACCACGCTGCGTTAGGCCCAACCGTGCACTCCCCGCACCTCACCGATCCCCTTAGCGACAAGTTCGACTTTGGCCGAACTCCGGTGGCCGCCAAAGTCGTCGCCGGCGCCAACTCCGGCCACCCCGACCCCAACGGACTCCACCAAGAGCTGCGGCTCGACCTCAGCTCCGCTCCGGTGCCCTCCACGGCTCGTTTGGTTGCCGGAACGGCAAAAATCACTTCCGCCGCCGCGTCGGGCTCGCCGGCGGCTAAACGCCGGTGCAGCCGACCCGGGTTTGACCACGGGTGGGCCCTGGTTGACTCCCCTGAGTCAATGACAGGTGGGGCCAGCCCTGTTAATTAAACAGGTTTAGTTTTAATTAAACTTTAATTAAAATAATCACCCTGACATGCGGGACCCACTGTCAGGTTTGACCCTGACGTGTTCCGTTGACCTGCTGACGTCACACTGACGTCAGGCTGACGCAATAATGATTTTCTGGAATTATTCTAATATAGGAAATTCCAGAATATAATTTTAAACTTCAAAAATTCATAACTTTTATTCTGTAACTCCAAATCAGACAAATTATATATGAAAAATGATCAGAAAAATCCAAGCTATCCATCTGTACTATTTTCATGCATGACTAAACAAGTTAACTTGATGTTTAATGCAGAACAAGGAAAAACACTTTAAAGGGCCATGTTTGAGTTTGAAATTTGAATCTTTGATTCAAATTGGTTCAAACCCTTCTGGTCTTAGTTGCATTAGCCCAACACACTCATATTGCTATGTTTCATGCATGCATCATATTGTTGCACATTGTTTGGTGATGGTTGTATATCGGTGTTCTTGCGGCAGGATCTGCCTCCGAGGAGTACCGTGATTACCCTAACGAAGAACCGTATCAGTGCATCGAATCATCAGGCAAGCAACCAACCATTTGATCATATCGATACAATCCCATGTTCTCGCTCCTGCTCTCTTTTACTGCATTAAGACAACGCGTTTCAAACTGCTGTGTGTTACGATAGTTGAACCCATTTCCTCTGCATGACCTGTCATTGCCACAGTAACTAGATGAAACCCACTAGCATGTGTAGGAGTTGATTGAGCCATATGTATGTGTTGTTCCTACCTTGCTATGCCTGCTATGCTTAGAGTCGTGTCAGGTCTGGTTCATCTGGGTGATGGGCTAGAGTGAAATGATTATGTCGGTAATGAGAGTGGTGTGGTGAACACGATTTGGTAAAGGTATCGATGAGAGGCCATGTAGGAGTACATGGTGGGTTGTTTCATTGAAGCCGACCTTAAGCACTAAGATCTGTATGTGTGATTTAAGAATCAGCTACTACCATGCATTGGGCCCGAAACCAATGGACCCTCTCGGCTTCTTATTCACCCTAGTTCTCCGTCCAGGAGTTGCAAGTAGTTTCTGGTGTTTGTAGCCTACTGGAGGCCGTGGACAGCGCTGACCGTAGGGGTGGGCTGTGATGCGGTAGGTACGTGGCATGGTGTACCGAATACCCGTTAGGTATCTCGGGAACCCTGTTCACATCGTTCGGGGCCGTATGGGAAACCTCGGCCGGACTCCCTGCGGATGGAACCTGGATAGGCGATAAACCTGGACTGGAGGCTTAGGTGATTAGGTAGGTCGTGGCCGACACCCACGTTGGGCTTCCGCTTGAAGGTTGCCGAGTACATGTCGTGTAAACGACGGTAAGTGGTGAGAGCGTGTATGAAGAAGTACACCCCTGCAGGGTTATCATGATCTATTCGAATAGCCGCGTCCGCGGTAAAGGACTACTTGGTTGCCTATACAGTTCATAGACAAGTAAATGGAAACTACTAAAAGCCTCAAGATAAGTGTGAGTGCCGAGGATGGCTCTTCCGTAGGGAGACGGAGGTGGATCCTCGGTAGTGTATTGAAGTGGTGAGTAATGGACTCGTGTGCGCAAAACCTTTTCAAGTTGGAGTCTCGTAGGTTAGCCTAGCCAAGAGTCAAAGCTGGCTTGCTGCAA
The DNA here is from genome assembly GCF_002162155.2 of Triticum dicoccoides. NCBI lineage: Eukaryota > Viridiplantae > Streptophyta > Magnoliopsida > Poales > Poaceae > Triticum > Triticum dicoccoides. Next base: position 259,547,887 of record NC_041385.1, on the reverse strand, counting down.
TAACTCCACCAACCCTTCTTGATAATATGCATGTATGTAGGATCTGATGTAAGTCTTGCTGAGTACCTTTGTACTCATGTTGCTATAATTTACATTTTACAGAAGACGCTGCAACCCCTTCTGATGGGTTCTACGTAGACGTTGACATCAACGAGTAGGCTAAAGGCCCAGGTGGTGATCCTGAGCTTGTGAAGGACCACGTAGTATAGCTAGGCTTTCCAAGCCTCTTTTATTTTACTAGTTGTTTGTACTCAGACAAGTTACTTCCGCTGCTGGTTTGTATGACTGTATGACTTGAATGCTGGGTCGTGAGACCCGTACCTTGTGTATGTTATGTATGGTTCTCTGAGCCTTAAATAAAGTACTTGTGTCATAGAGTCATGTTGTGATGTCGTGTTGTATTTGCACATATCGAGCATATTGTGTGTATGATTGAAATGCTTGGTATGTGTGGGATCTGACTATCTAGTTGTTTATCTCTAGTAGCCTCTCTTACCGGGAAATGTCTCCTAGTGTTACCGCTGAGCCATGGTAGCTTGCTACTGCTCTAGAACACTTAGGCTGGCCGGCATGTGTCCTTCTTCGTTCCGGTGTCTGTCCCTTCGGGGAAATGTCACGCATTGAGTACCGGAGTCCTGTTAGCCCGCTACAGCCCGGTTTACCGGAGTCCTGCTAGCCCAGTGCTACAGCCCGGACCCACTTGCTGATGACCGACACGTTCGAAGCTGGGTCATGGATGCCTGTCCCTGTAAGTCTGTGCCACTTTGGGTTTACGACTAGTCATGTCAGCCCGGGCTCCTTATCATATGGATGCTAGCGACACTATCATATACGTGAGCCAAAAGGCGCAAACGGTCCCGGGCAAAGGTAAGACAACACCCGTGGGGATACCGTGCGTGAGGTCGCAAAGTGATATGAGGTGTTACCGGCTAGATCGATGTGACATCGAGTCGGAGTCCTGACAGCGTTGGCATCAGAGCCGGACTGCCTGTAGGTTCTCCAAGCCAAACTGGTCGATGTTGAGTCTAGAAATTCTTTAGTTATATGTAGGGGAATTGTTTGTGGGTTGGAACGTAAGGCTCTTTTTACTCCTTTATCTTATGACATTCTGATCTGAGTCAGTCTATTCTTCCACCGGGGGTTAAGGAATTAGGATCTATTCTCTCTATCAGGATCACGCGTTACTAATCAGTAGTACCTTATAGGGTTGATGGATACAAGCCTAGTTCAGTTCTTCTACCACGTTATGTTGTTAGGATGGTTTCAGACCTTTGATATGATGATGTTGAGTGTGTATGAAATCCTTTGTCAAATGTCTCAAAATCCTTCTTGAGCATTTATAGCTGTTATGCTGCCGAAATTTTGCTAGAAATTCTAATGCCTTTGCATTATGATTGTGCTTTCAGATGGCCACTCGCGACCTCAATCAAGTGGTTCGCCTGACTCGATGCCTAGATGTACCCGGCCATACTGCCATGTTGGTCAGGGTAATGACTGAGGCTGGATACCGTTGGTATCCTGAGTACACGGTCGAAGAGCAATTCCGAGACTTTAATCAAAGCCAGTATCTCTGCACTGTCAGGATATTTCCATCTTATCCTGGGTCCATCGAGCCCCTTCACTGCTCCTATGGACTCGGGGTTACTATTGAGATGGCTGTGCAGGACGCCGCCTACTCTATGATGACCATCATGCGGGTCAGATCTGGTCTATTTCGGGACTCTGATTTCCGGTATATGCCAGGATCACTTCCGGGAGCACAAGGGTATCTCCAGGCTATCTATGCTGACCCCACTCAGGAGGATTCACGGACTCGCACCACTGCTGAGATGCTCGAGGATAAGGACCGTGAAAATCGGGCCTTGAGGTTAGAGCTCTTCAATACCCGTGCTGACCACTGGGCCACATTGACTCGGTTTGCACCGGCGGTGCAAGCTGGATATTCGGATATGCGCGATCTCTATCCTGTGAGCTCTGCTCTGCCAGACGTGATGGGTTGGCGTGATGTAGGAGGCATCACCCCACCTCGCGGTCCCCGCAGGCCACCGTCTGTTGGTCCAAGACCTCATCCTAGTCCCTATGGTCCACAAGCTCCGCGAGATCGTCTGTTTCCGGATGATCATGTTGAGCTTCCAGGCTATGGAGGTGACTTCTACGAGGACTACTACGGATCAGTCTGAGTTAGTGGTAGTATCACTAGTTCGCACTATCTGTGTCGTCTATCGTCCCGCGTGACTCGTGGGATATGACCTAGTTTGTACTCTTTCCAGAGGTGTAGAAAAATAATGTATAGGAGCTTGGGATGCCTCCGATGAGATGTAATCCTCTTTTCACCGTAATAGTACTTTGTTTGGTCTTGTACTAAACCCTGTATGGTGTGTATGACGATGGAATAAAGAAGCAGTTTCTGTATCTACCATGTCATACGGATGATCATCTTGCATTTCGAGTTATTCCTTACATTTTGTATCCTATGTCGGAATTTTATCATCCTGACTAAATCATTGTCTTGTTTACCTAGGATGGTCAACACGCGCACTAACCCTGCTCCTCAAGAGCAGGCCGAAGGCAGTGAAGTCAGGGATGCAAATCTGCCTCATCCTCCTTCCCTAGCCGAGGTTATGATGGAAGCTGAGAGAAACAAGCGGGAGACCAACCGTTTGTTGGAGCGTATTGAACAGAACATAGCACACCATCAGAGGACTAACGTGGTGTCACTCAGTGATTTTATCAAATTACATCCACCCACGTTCCACCACTCCGTCGAGCCTCTCGACGCTGATGACTGGCTTCGCAGTATCTCTCATAAGCTGCGTTCCGCACTAGTAGCTGAGGCTGACAAGGTCACCTTTGCTGCATATCATCTTGAAGGCCCCGCCAGTCTATGGTGGGAAAATTATGGAGCTATGCGCCCAGCGGGCCATGTCACTACTTGGGCTGAATTCAGCGAGGCTTTCCGTGAACATCACATTCCGGAGGGTCTCATGGACCGTAAACGTGAGGAATTTTGCAGTTTCACCCAGGGCCGACTCTCTGTGGATGCTTACAGCAGAGAGTTCGGTAACCTCGCACGATATGCCACTGAGGAAGTTTCTACCGATGCCAAGAAGCAAGCAAGGTTCCGTAAGGGGCTTAGTCCTGAGCTCCGCCGCGACCTCCGTCTGCATGAGTGCACATCTTTTCAGAAGCTTGTTAACAAGGCCATCAGTGCTGAGACTGGTCAGACTGATTATGATGCAACACGCAAGCATGGCCGTGACATGGGTTCCTCTTCCGGTGCTGGTCCTCAGAAGCGCCGCGTGTGGGTGCCCAACACCGCCCTGCCACCCAGGTTCACACCGAGGCCATCCTTCCAGACGCCTCGCCCCGTTCAACAGTCTGCACCAGCCAAGCCCTATGGGGGTCCAACCAACAACGCTCCTCCACGTACCAGTTCCGTAACTTGTTTCAAGTGTGGGGAATCTGGTCACTATATGCGTGAGTGTCCCCAGACCAACCCCAACCAATCTGCTAAAACTGTTGGCCGTGGCAAGCCGACAGGAAAAGTGTTCCACGCCAAGCCGGCCACCGCTACACGTGGCCATGTCAATTGTATCTCTGCCGAAGAAGCTCAAGAGGATCCCAACGTCGTTCTCGGTACGCTACTTGTTAATTGCCACCCGGCATCTGTTCTTTTCGATACAGGAGCCTCTCATTCTTTTATATCCGAAAATTATGCTCGTTTGCATAACATCGCAATCTGTGACATGCCAACCTCTATGGTAATTCAAACTCCGGGATCCAAATGGCAAACTTCTAGAGTAAGCCATGGAAATGAAATCCAAGTCGACAAACTAGTTTTCCTCGCATCTTTGATAGCCCTTAAATCTTCAGATATTAATATCATTTTGGGTATGGACTAGATGTCAGCTCATCAAGCCAAAATTGATTGCTTCTCTAGGACTGTTCAACTCACCCATCCTTCGGGGAAGATAGTCAATGTCTTGACCCGAATAGCCAAGCGACAGTTATATTCTCTTAACGCCAGCCCTTTGCCAGACCTTGAGGACGTTCCGGTAGTCCGTGACTTCCCGGATGTCTTCCCAGAGGAATTGCCAGGTGTTCCACCTGACAGGGATGTTGAGTTCGTAATAGACCTCATTCCAGGAACCGTTCCGATTGCTAGAAGACCCTATAAGATGGCACCACTAGAACTAGCCGAGCTTAAGAAACAACTCGATGAGTCCTTGAAAAAGGGTTTCATCCGACCTAGTTCATCTCCGTGGGCTTGCCCCGTCCTCTTCGTCAAGAAGAAGTATGGTACGGACCGGATGGTTGTAGATTATCGACCTGTCAATTTGGTCACAATCAAGAACAAATATCCGCTCCCTAGGATCAACGACCTGTATGATCAGCTCGCTGGATCCTCAGTCTTCTCCAAGATGGATTTGAGGTTGGGCTACCATCAAATCAAAATCAGAAATGGGGACATCCCTAAAACGGCCTTTGTTACTCGTTATGGGCAATACGAGTACACCGTCATGTCCTTCGGATTAACCAACGCTCCAGCCACTTTTTCTCGGTTAATGAACTCAATCTTCATGGAGTATTTGGATAAATTCGTCGTAGTTTATCTCGATGATATACTCATCTACTCTAAGAACGAGGAAGAACATGCCGAACATCTAAGGCTAGTGTTGAAGAAACTTTGAGAGCATCGCCTTTATGCCAAGTTTTCCAAATGTGAATTTTGGTTGTCAGAAGTGACCTATCTGGGTCATGTAATATCTGGTAAAGGTATTGCTGTTAACCCTGAGCGAGTTCAAGCCGTCCTTAATTGGACTCCACCTGAATCGGTCAAGCAAGTTCGGAGTTTTCTGGGCTTAGCGAGCTATTGTCGTCGCTTTGTCGAGAACTTCTCCAAAGTTGCCAAACCTCTAACCGAACTCCTCAAGAAAGATAAGAAGTTCGAATGGACCCCACAATGTGAGCACAGCTTTCAGGAACTGAAAAGACGCCTGACTTCTGCTCCCGTACTGGTACCGCCAGACTTCTCCAAGGACTTTGTTATCTACTGCGACGCCTCGCGACAAGGACTAGGTTGCATTCTCATGCAAGATCGACACGTAATTGCCTACGCTTCACGGCAATTGCACCCACATGAGGAGAATTATCCTACTCATGATCTAGAGCTTGCAGCCGTAGTCTATGCACTTAAGACCTGGCGACATTACCTCCTCGGTAACCGTTGCGAAATATTCACTGATCACCAAAGTCTGAAGTATATTTTCACCCAACCGGATTTGAATCTCAGGCAAAGACGTTGGGTTGAGTTGATCACAGACTTCGACTTAGGAATAACCTACACCCCAGGGAAAGCCAACGTCATGGCTGATGCGCTAAGTCGTAAATCTTATTGTAATAACCTGATGTTACAACAAAGTCAACCGCTTCTCCATGAGGAATTTCGGAAGCTTAACCTTCACATTGTTCCTCAAGGTTTTCTTTCCACCTTGGTGGCAAAACCTACCCTTACGGATCAGATCATCAAAGCACAGAAGGTAGATCCGGGAATCTCCCGCATCAAGAGAAACATCAAGAAAGGAATTGCGAATTGTTTCTCCATTAATGATCAAGGGGTCGTATACTTCGGGAATCGACTAGTGGTTCCCAAAGTGCGAAACCTGAGGCGATTGATCCTTAAGGAAGCTCATGAATCTCCTCTCACCATTCATCCCAGTAGTACTAAGATGTATCAGGACCTACGCCAGAGGTTCTGGTGGACTAGGATGAAGAGAGAAATTGCTCAGTATATTGCTAATTGCGACGTCTGTCGTCGAGTAAAAGCAGAGCATCAACGGCCTGCTGGCACCCTTCAACCCCTAGCTATTCCTGAGTGGAAATGGGATAAAATTGGTATGGATTTCATTACTGGTTTTCCCAGGACCAAGAGAGGGAATAATGCTATCTTCATCGTTGTCGATCGTCTTTCCAAAGTAGCCCATTTCCTACCTGTTCGTGAGAGTATAACCGCTAGTCAGCTGGCAGACTTATATATCTCCCGGATAGTGTCTCTCCATGGTGTTCCTTTGGAAATTAATTCGGATCGAGGAAGTCTTTTCACCTCTCGATTTTGGGAAAGTTTTCAAAATGCTATGGGAACCCGTCTCTCCTTTAGCACCGCTTTCCACCCTCAGTCGAGTGGTCAAGTGGAACGCGTCAACCAGATTCTAGAAGACATGCTTCGAGCCTCTGTTATCTCATTTGGAATGGATTGGGAGAAGTGCCTTCCATCTGCCGAATTCGCTTACAACAACAGCTATCAATCTAGCTTGGGTAAAGCCCCTTTTGAAGTTCTCTATGGACGACGATGTCGAACACCCCTTAACTGGTCAGAGACCGGGGAAAGACAATTCTTTGGCCCGGATATGATTCATGAAGCAGAAGAGCAAGTTCGCATCGTTCGTGAAAAGTTGAAAACAGCTCAATCCCGTCAAAAGAGTCAATATGACTGAAAACATAAGGCTATGACTTTCGAGGTTGACGAGAAGGCTTACCTTCGGGTTACCCCTCTGAAGGGAACCCATCGTTTCGGTATCAAAGGCAAATTGGCTCCTCGTTACATTGGACCTTTTCGCATTCTCGCTAAACGAGGAGAAGTTGCCTACCAGTTGGAATTACCTCCGCACCTCTCCAGAGTCCACGATGTCTTCCACGTTTCTCAACTCAGGCGTTGCTTCTCGGATCCTATCCGTGGAGTGGACCACGAAACACTTGCTCTCCAAGATAATCTTACATATCGAGAGTACCCCATTCGTATCCTCAATCAGGCCGAGCGCACCACTCGACGTCATAATATCAAGTTTCTCAAAGTACAATGGTCGCACCATTCTGAGGATGAAGCAACTTGGGAAAGGGAGGATCGTCTTCGACTCGAGTATCCCGCCTTCTTCCCGGAGGAACCCAAATCTCGGGACGAGATTCTTTTGAGTGGGGGTGAGTTGTCACATCCTAGCTAGCCATGCATTAGAGTGTTGCATCATGTTTACTCTTTCATCAGAAACCTGAAATGGGGATGACAGAACCCCCAGTCCCCTCTGAAACCAATTAGGGTTTACTAAAAACTTTTTCAATGAACCTGAAATGCCCTTCTAAAATGCCCATCATTTTTGTCTTGGTTCAGAACCTCTGCCAAAAGTGATGCACATTTTCCCAGGCCATCTTAGGGTTTTTGAATTAAATCATAAATATTTGAATTTGGGCATTTAAAATTATATAAAATATTTAAATGCTCAAATAACTCCAAACTAAAATGTTTCATGTTGGAAATAATCCAACTATGGACCAGGAGTAGTTTGGTGATTTTTGGAGTTGACTAAGTATTTTATTTAATTCAACAAAGTTGTAGAAGTATTAAAAAAAACAGAAACAGAAAGAAAATGGAAAAGGCTTACCTGGCGCCCAGCACCCGGCCCACCTGCCGGCCCAGCCCAACACCGCGCCAGCGAGCTGCTTGCCGGCCAGGCAGGCAGGCAGGTGCTCAACGGCGAGCACCGCATGGGTGCCACGCACCTGCTCGCCGCCTCCCTCGCCCGGCTAACGCCGTGAATCGGCCTCCCTCTCTCCCCCGAACCCCCCAGACACCCCCTCTCCTCTCCAGCTCCTCTCCCTCGCTCTCCCACGCCACGGCCGACGCCATCGCCGCCACCCCCTCGCCGTAGCCACGCCCTCCGTCAACCCCACGCCGTGCCGCCGTGTCCAGGAGCTTCGCCGCCGTCCAATTCATCGAGCTAGCCGAGCCCCGTGTGCTCGTGCGGCCCGAGACCACCGCACCGACCTCGCCCGAGCTCGCCGTCGCCGGAGATCCCCTTCAACGCCGTCGCCGCCTCAGCTCGTCCCCGACCTCGCCGGTGGCCTCTAAGGGAGCGCTGTGAGCCCAGCTATCTCTCCGACCCTCTCTCTCTCATTTCCGAGCCGTGTAGCCACCGCACGAAGATCACACGCACGCACCGCCGCGGATCTCGTCGCCGACGTGCTTCCGGCCATCCTCCGGCCAACCCGCGGTGTCCAACGCACTCACCACGCTGCGTTAGGCCCAACCGTGCACTCCCCGCACCTCACCGATCCCCTTAGCGACAAGTTCGACTTTGGCCGAACTCCGGTGGCCGCCAAAGTCGTCGCCGGCGCCAACTCCGGCCACCCCGACCCCAACGGACTCCACCAAGAGCTGCGGCTCGACCTCAGCTCCGCTCCGGTGCCCTCCGCGGCTTGTTTGGTTGCCGGAACGGCAAAAATCACTTCCGCCGCCGCGTCGGGCTCGCCGGCGGCTAAACGCCGGTGCAGCCGACCCGGGTTTGACCACGGGTGGGCCCTGGTTGACTCCCCTGAGTCAATGACAGGTGGGGCCCAGCCCTGTTAATTAAACAGGTTTAGTTTTAATTAAACTTTAATTAAAATAATCACCCTGACATGCGGGACCCACTGTCAGGTTTGACCCTGACGTGTTCCGTTGACCTGCTGACGTCACACTGATGTCAGGCTGACGCAATAATGATTTTCTGGAATTATTCTAATATAGGAAATTCCAGAATATAATTTTAAACTTCAAAAATTCATAACTTTTATTCTGTAACTCCAAATCAGACAAATTATATATGAAAAATGATCAGAAAAATCCAAGCTATCCATCTGTACTATTTTCATGCATGACTAAACAAGTTAACTTGATGTTTAATGCAGAACAAGGGAAAACACTTTAAAGGGCCATGTTTGAGTTTGAAATTTGAATCTTTGATTCAAATTGGTTCAAACCCTTCTGGTCTTAGTTGCATTAGCCCAACACACTCATATTGCTATGTTTCATGCATGCATCATATTGTTGCACATTGTTTGGTGATGGTTGTATATCGGTGTTCTTGCGGCAGGATCTGCCTCCGAGGAGTACCGTGATTACCCTAACGAAGAACCGTATCAGTGCATCGAATCATCAGGCAAGCAACCAACCATTTGATCATATCGATACAATCCCATGTTCTCACTCCTGCTCTCTTTTACTGCATTAAGACAACGCGTTTCAAACTGCTGTGTGTTACGGTAGTTGAACCCATTTCCTCTGCATGACCTGTCATTGCCACAGTAACTAGATGAAACCCACTAGCATGTGTAGGAGTTGATTGAGCCATATGTATGTGTTGTTCCTACCTTGCTATGCCTGCTATGCTTAGAGTCGTGTCAGGTCTGGTTCATCTGGGTGATGGGCTAGAGTGAAATGATTATGTCGGTAATGAGAGTGGTGTGGTGAACACGATTTGGTAAAGGTATCGATGAGAGGCCATGTAGGAGTACATGGTGGGTTGTTTCATTGAAGCCAACCTTAAGCACTGAGATCTGTATGTGTGATTTAAGAATCAGCTACTACCATGCATTGGGCCCGAAACCAATGGACCCTCTCGGCTTCTTATTCACCCTAGTTCTCCGTCTAGGAGTTGCAAGTAGTTTCTGGTGTTTGTAGCCTACTGGAGGCCGTGGACAGCGCTGACCGTAGGGGTGGGCTGTGATGCGGTAGGTACGTGGCCGGGTGTACCGAATACCCGTTAGGTATCTCGGGAACCCTGTTCACATCGTTCGGGGCCGTATGGGAAACCTCGGCCGGACTCCCTGCGGATGGAACCTGAATAGGCGATAAACCTGGACCAGAGGCTTAAGTGTTTAGGTAGGTCGTGGTCTACACCCACGTCGGCTTTCGCTTGAAGTCTGCCGAGCACATGTCGTGTGCAGACGCTAAGTGGTGGAAACATGTATGAAGAAGTACACCCCTGCAGGGTTAACATCATCTATTCGAATAGCCGTGTCCGCGGAAAAGGACTTCTGGGTTGCTTATATCAGTTCATAGACAAGTGAAAGTGGATACTCTAAAATACGCAAGATAAGCGTGAGTGCTATGGATGGCGTTCTCGTAGGGAGACGGGAGCGGATCCATAGTGGTGTATTGGTTGGTGAATATGTGGACTCGTGTGCGCCACCTCAAAAGAGTCGCTTGCAGTCGTAGTCTAGGATAGCCACCGAGTCAAAGCTGGCTTGCTGCAGTTAAACCCCACCATCCCCTTGTTGAAAATGATGCATATGTAGTTAGTTCTGATGTAAGTCTTGCTGGGTACATTTGTACTCACGTTTGCCTATTTTATGTTTTTGCAGAGAGACTTCAGTCTCACTAGTAGTTCCACGTGGACTTCGACGTTTAGCTTGTTACCTCAGCTACGATCTTGTGCCCTCGGCAGGATCTGGTAGATAGTCAGGCTTCTCAGCCTTTTTCATTTATAGATGTCTGTACCCAGACATGATAGCTTCCGCTTGTGCTTTGACTTGTATGCTCTGAGTGTTGGGTCATGAGACCCATGTTTGTAATATCTCGCTCCTCGGAGCCTATTGATAAACTACTTGAGTCGTAGAGTCATTTTGTGATGCCATGTTGTATTGCACATATCGAGCATATTGTGTGTATGTTATTGAAATGCTTGGTATGTGTGGGATCTGACTATCTAGTTGTTTATCTTTAGTAGCCTCTCTTACCGGGAAATGTCTCCTAGTGTTACCGCTGAGCCATGGTAGCTTGCTACTGCTCTGGAACACTTAGGCTGGCCGGCATGTGTCCTTCTTCGTTCCTGTGTCTGTCCCTTCGGGGAAATGTCACGCTTTGAGTACCGGAGTCCTGTTAGCCCGCTACAGCCCGGTTTACTGGAGTCCTGCTAGCCCAGTGCTACAGCCCGGACCCACTTGCTGATGACCGACACGTTCGAAGCTGGGTCATGGATGCCTGTCCCTGTAAGTCTGTGCCACTTTGGGTTTACGACTAGTCATGTCAGCCCGGGCTCTTTATCATATGGATGCTAGCGACACTTTCATATACGCGAGCCAAAAAGCGCAAACGGTCCCGGGAAAAGGTAAGACGACACCCGTGGGGATACCGTGCGTGAGGCCGCAAAGTGATATGAGGTGTTACCAGCTAGATCGATGTGACATCGAGTCGGGGTCCTGACAGCGTTGGTAGCTTTAGTTGCATTAGCCCAACACACTCATATTGCCATGTTTCATGCATGCATCATATTGTTGCACATTGTTTGGTGATGCCTGTGTATCGTTATCCTTTACGACAGGATCTGTCCCCGAGGAGTACCGTGACTACCCTAACGAAGAACCGTATCCGTGCATCGAACCATCAGGCAAGCAACCAACCATTTGATCATATCGATACAATCCCATGTTCTCGCTCCTGCTCTCTTTTACTGCATTAAGACAACGCGATTCAAACTGCTGTGTGCTACGGTAGTTGAACCCATTTCCTCTGCATGACCTGTCATTGCCACAGTAACTAGATGAAACCCACTAGCATGTGTAGGAGTTGATTGAGCCATATGTATGTGTTGTTCCTACCTTTCTATGCCTGCTATGCTTAGAGTCGTGTCAGGTCTGGTTCATCTGGGTGATGGGCTAGAGTGAAATGATTATGTCGGTAATGAGAGTGGTGTGGTGAACACGATTTGGTAAAGGTATCGATGAGAGGCCATGTAGGAGTACATGGTGGGTTGTTTCATTGAAGCCGACCTTAAGCACTGAGATCTGTATGTGTGATTTAAGAATCAACTACTACCATGCATTGGGCCCGAAACCAATGGACCCTCTCGGCTTCTTATTCACCCTAGTTCTCCGTCCAGGAGTTGCAAGTAGTTTCTGGTGTTTGTAGCCTACTGGAGGCCGTGGACAGCGCTGACCGTAGGGGTGGGCTGTGATGCGGTAGGTACGTGGCACGGTGTACCGAATACCCGTTAGGTATCTCGGGAACCCTGTTCACATCGTTCGGGGCCGTATGGGAAACCTCGGCCGGACTCCCTGTGGATGGAACCTGGATAGGCGATAAACCTGGACTGGAGGCTTAGGTGATTAGGTAGGTCGTGGCCGACACCCACGTTGGGCTTCCGCTTGAAGGTTGCCGAGTACATGTCGTGTAAACGACGGTAAGTGGTGAGAGCGTGTATGAAGAAGTACACCCCTGCAGGGTTATCATGATCTATTTGAATAGCCGCGTCCGCGGTAAAGGACTACTTGGTTGCCTATACAGTTCATAGACAAGTAAATGGAAACTACTAAAAGCCTCAAGATAAGTGTGAGTGCCGAGGATGGCTCTTCCGTAGGGAGACGGAGGTGGATCCTCGGTAGTGTATTGAAGTGGTGAGTAATGGACTCGTGTGCGCAAAACCTTTTCAAGTTGGAGTCTCGTAGGTTAGCCTAGCCAAGAGTCAAAGCTGGCTTGCTGCAATAACTCCACCAACCCTTCTTGATAATATGCATGTATGTAGGATCTGATGTAAGTCTTGCTGAGTACCTTTGTACTCATGTTGCTATAATTTACATTTTATAGAAGACGCTGCAACCCCTTCTGATGGGTTCTACGTAGACGTTGACATCAACGAGTAGGCTAAAGGCCCAGGTGGTGATCCTGAGCTTGTGAAGGACCACGTAGTATAGCTAGGCTTTCCAAGCCTCTTTTATTTTACTAGTTGTCTGTACTCAGACAAGTTACTTCCGCTGCTGGTTTGTATGACTGTATGACTTGAATGCTGGGTCGTGAGACCCGTACCTTGTGTATGTTATGTATGGTTCTCTGAGCCTTAAATAAAGTACTTGTGTCGTAGAGTCATGTTGTGATGCCGTGTTGTATTTGCACATATCGAGCATATTGTGTGTATGATTGAAATGCTTGGTATGTGTGGGATCTGACTATCTAGTTGTTTATCTCTAGTAGCCTCTCTTACCAGGAAATGTCTCCTAGTGTTACCGCTGAGCCATGGTAGCTTGCTACTGCTCTGGAACACTTAGGCTGGCCGGCATGTGTCCTTCTTCGTTCCGGTGTCTGTCCCTTCGGGGAAATGTCACGCATTGAGTACCGGAGTCCTGTTAGCCCGCTACAGCCCGGTTTACCGGAGTCCTGCTAGCCCAGTGCTACAGCCCGGACCCACTTGCTGATGACCGACACGTTCGAAGCTGGGTCATGGATGCCTGTCCCTGTAAGTCTGTGCCACTTTGGGTTTACGACTAGTCATGTCAGCCCGGGCTCCTTATCATATGGATGCTAGCGACACTATCATATACGTGAGCCAAAAGGCGCAAACGGTCCCGGGCAAAGGTAAGACAACACCCGTGGGGATACCGTGCGTGAGGTCGCAAAGTGATATGAGGTGTTACCGGCTAGATCGATGTGACATCGAGTCGGGGTCCTGACAATTCTAAATTTATGTAAGAGTCCATACGGATCTTATAATGTCCACCAAATGGACGACAACGAGGCTAACATGTGCAGTGATGCTACATAATCAAACAGCTATGAAAGTAAGTATGGTCATACAGGGCAAGAGGTACTCACAAGAGTAATGCAGTGTGCAGTATAGTTGTGAGATTCGGTGGTCCCTTGAGAATGAATGTTCTTCTGCTAACAGTTTTCATACAAGTGAGACGTTAAGGAAAATGCAGAAATGTAGTTCAAATTATGATGTGATATCATAGACAGTACCTTATGCTGCAGCCGAGACCAATGTGTAACAAGATTATCCCAGTCACCATCAGATAAATGTAGCACCAAAGACTTTACAGAAATTTCATTTAGAGGCTTGCCATCGAAGTGCGCTTGCCTCAGGTAGGAACGATACTTCATCAACGAGTGCTTGAAAAGCGCAACCAACCCTTGCTCGTCTTCACAATCCAGTTTGGTCCTTGCCTATTTAAAAGAATGAAATCTTGTGTCTTCTGTCAGCAGAAACATATGCAGCAATGACCATGAATAACATTAGTACATTACTTACGCGTAAGTTGCGGAGGAAGACTGGAATTGTTCTGTGTCTGTGGTATAATCTTTCCATGAAGGAAATATGCACACAAAGTTCTAGACAACAATATAAGCTTCGTCTTCTAAACTGGGAAGACATGGAACAGGGGTCCTATTTGCTGCAATTGGGGCTCTCTCTGGTTCGAAAAGGGATTTGGCAACTGGATTTGGTGTACTCTTTGCTGGAATGGGGGTTTTACGTCGTAGAGCTGGTGCTATGTCAACTGGCATCATCATACTGTTTGCTGCAGTTGGGGTCTGATGAGTTGGGGCATCAGAAATGACCAGTGTAGTAGGGCTAGAGTGTGCTAGAGTTGGGGTGTTTTGTGGGTCAGGTGATATTGCAACTACACCTAATGGGCTATTTGATTTATCAGGTGCCACTACCTTTTCCAAATACTTTGCTTGTGATCCTCCGTGATCAGCAATCGCCCTCTTCCTTTTGAACGTCTGATACATAAGAACAACATTTGAATGGATAAATATGGTATGATGACAGATGTAATATGTACTGAAAATGGATAGGCAGGGCGTATTCACATACACGATGTGTAAACTAAGCTAATGGCAGTTCAACAAAGTAGAAGCAATGCAAAGCATCAGTTGCGAGATATGTGCGACCAATATAACCTTGGAAAGTTAGAGCAAGCACCTTGATGAGTGAATAAGATAGGGCATCTGCCTCTGACTCCTCCACTAGGGAGCTACATTGACTTAGGTCTCCCTCTAGCTCAGAATCACTGTTAGGATCATATTCTGAGCATGAATCTGTAGGTGGAGAGCGTTTGCATTGCAATGCATCCAGACTTGATTTCAGTCCCTTAATGCCAAGTTTGACAGCCATGACATTGTTCTACTTTATTCTTTTCATGCGCACAAGCTCATAATCATTATGATGCTGTTCAGAATCTGAGATTCATGAAAACATAAAAAGTAGTCAGATTATCTATGGAATGCATTGCAGATTCAACTCGAAGAGTGTCTCCCTATAAACCCCTGCATATGCAAAGTTCACCCCCAACCGTGCTGACCAGACCACACAGAAATAAAAAAAACCTTATGTCTCTATAACAGGCAGACACACATTTCAAAACTGAAGTAGGAACATTAGAATCATATGAAATTCGTATTTGAACAAATAAACTAAGGAATTATGAGTGGCATAATGTTTAGCTTCAAGGGTGGAGTGTTGGTAGTGCGACACAAAGCAAGTAGGCAGATTGTATTCCATGTAAAAGATCGAAGCCTATGTAAAAGCTGGAAATGACACTTTCTTTCTATACAATGCAGTGCTCGTTGCCCACACATGATGAAAGAGATCACACAGAGAAATACTATTCACTCATGTCTATAGTTCCAGTATTTTGAAACAGGGTGGTCCACCCTAAAAGAATATTGACAACAAATATGACAAGACAAGCATAGATGTAGTGAATCAATCATTTACTTGTGAGCTTACTAGGACAAGTATGCAGAATTGTAACTGCAGTAAGAGACCGTCCAAAATCTGAATCAAGAAGTTTGTCTAGCACTTATTGTTTGCAACTAATCGACATGAATAATTGGATATTATATTGAATGAGTAAGAAAGACAAGTAAAATTGTCAACAAACCTGGCTTGCAGTAGTAATCTGGGTCAATGTCACTACGACCAACAATCCAAAATGACTAGTGTCTGTTCCTAGGGCCGAAATTCTGAAAACCCTGTGAACTTATAGGTACTTGATACATCTCCGTCATATCTATAATTTTTGATTGTTCCATGCCAATATTATTCAACTTTCATATACTTTTGGCAACTTTTTATACTATTTTTGGGACTAACATATTGATCCAATGCCCAGTGTAAGATTTCGCAGATTTCGCAAATTTTTATACAATACTGGAGACTTCGCAGATTTCATCAAGTGTAAGTCAGCAACATCATATTTTTGCATGAAAACAAGTTTATAGTAGTAACGTCAGGGCATATCATGGCAAACAAGAGGGAACACAATCAATGCAATGCAACAATACCGATGAAGGGGGAAAACATCCCGAGGGGTCTTCCCAGCAGTGCTAGTGGTGACCTATCACAATACTACATGATACCGGCAAAGGGGGAAAACATCCGAAGGGGTCTTCCCGGCAGTGCTACTGGTGACCTATCGCAGTACTACATGATACCGGCGAAGGGGGAAAACATCCGAAGGGGTCTTCTCGGCAGTACTACTGGTGACCTATCGTAGTACTACACGATACTGACGAAGTGGGAAAACATCCGAAGGGGTCTTCCCGGCAGTGCTAGTGGTGACCTATGATGCATCACTAAGCATGATAGTAAATTTAAAGCAAACAGATGCATCACTAAGCATGACACGACAACAAGCAGTGCTACGGGTGATCTAATGTAGTACTACACATTGCAGACGGAGAGGGAAAACATCCGGAGGGTTTTTCCCGGCGTTTGGCATTTTCCGGATGGTTCTATGTTCGTAGTGCTAGAGAGGTGTGACAGATGAACTAGTTGCATATTCGGATTCGTTGGATTTCCTGAGCAATTTTCATATATAAACTAATTTCATTCAAGTTACGGTTTATTTTATATTAACTTTCAAAGTTTTAAACATATTCTGAAATTATTATTAATTCTAAATAAAGGTTAATGCTATGTGTACCCAGCAGAGTAAAAACAGCAGTGCACACTATGGCTGACAGTGGGTTCCAGTTGACTGCCCAGTCAGCAGTCAACTGTAGACTTTGACTGGTTAAAGTGGTCCTTGTCGATGTCAAAACCGGTGGATCTTGGGTAGGGGGTCCCGAACTGTGCGTCTAAGGCTAATGGTAACAGGAGGCCGGGGACACGATGTTTTACCCAGGTTCGGGCCCTCTCGATGGAGGTAATACCTTACTTCCTGCTAGATTGATCTTGATGATATGAGTATTACAAGAGTTGATCTACCACGAGATCGTAGAGGCTAAACCCTAGAAGCTAGCCTATGATTATGATTGTTGTTGTCCTACGGACTAAACCCACCGATTTATATAGACACCGGAGGGGGCTAGGGTTACACGGAGTCGGTTACAGAGAAGGAGATCTACATATCCGAATTGCCAAGTTTGCCTTCCACGCAAAGGAGAGTCCCATCCGGACACGGGACGAAGTCTTCAATCTTGTATCTTCATAGTCCAACAGTCTGGCTGTCCGAGGACCCCTTAATCCAGGACTCCCTCAGTAGCCCCTGAACCAAGCTTCAATGAAGATGAGTCCGGCGCGCAGATTGTCTTCGGCATTGCAAGGCGGATTCCTCCTCCGAATACTCCATAGAAGATTTTGAACACGAGAATTGTGTCCGGCTCTGCAAAACAAATTCCACATACCACCGTAGAGAGTACAATATTCCATAGATTTGATCTGCTGACAGCTTTTTATGACATCACGCCACGATCCGGTCTTTATTCGAACCGTTTTTCACAACCAGCCATCGCACATATCGCGAGGCAGTTTTAGCGGCACGTCTTGTCAAAGCAGAGATCATGTCCCCTTATCACGGGATTCTCATCAATATGGGTGTGGGTAACCCAACCGTGCCATCAATCGTGGCGCTTGGGGAATAAGCGATCTTAACGGGCAAGTGGGGACGTGCAGGATCTCTGCTGCCTTTATAAGGGGATAAGAACTCCCTTTTTCACCCACACCCTTCTCTGCTCATCCATTCCTTTTCGCTTGAGCCCTAGTGCCCAAGTGCTCCTCTTCTCCGCCCGAAAAAGGCTTCTTGAAGATGTCTGGATCCGGAGCAAGAGGCAAGTGGATGGCCTCTACCTTCCGGGAGAAGGATATCAAAAAGCTTCGGGGGGCGGGTATCTGGCCAAGAGAATTGGCCACTGTCTTCCGACGGCGGGACAGGTCATCCCCACTCCGGAACCCCACGAGAGGGTGGTATTCCTCCCTCATTTTATCCGCGGGCTAGGGTTTCCCCTTCATCCGTTCGTTCGCGACATCATGTATTATTACAGGATTGATTTTCATGATCTATCCCCAAATTCCTTCTTCAACATCTCGACATTCATCGTCGTGTGCGAGGCCTTTCTCCGCGTCCCACCGCACTTCGGCTTATGGTTGAAGGTTTTTAATGTGAAGCCCAAGGTAGTGAGTGGCGAGAACGCCGAATGCGGAGGCGCCATGGTGAGCAAGATGCCCAATGTCACATGGCCAATAGGTACTTTTAATGATTCCGTCAAGGAGTGGCAGCAGCAGTGGTTTTACATCACCGAGCCATGTGGCAAGGAATGGGCCGCCGCTCCAGAGTTCAGATCCGGTGCCCCCCTGTGACTTACGTCCTGGCACAAGAAGGGCTTGAACTGGGCTTCGTCTGACGAGCTATCGGAGCTCCAGACGCGCGTCCAAGACATGGAAGACAAGAACATCAAGCTCATCAATGTAGTCCGGGTGATGTTGGTTCGCCGGATCCTAACATGTCAACACCGGGCTTGCAATCTATGGGAGTTCGACCCGGACAAGCACCAAACCCTGCTAGAGCTCTTTGGCTCTACGCACAAGGACATCTGGAAGGTGCTTTTTAAGTCTGGCAAACCATGGCCGGACTCTGCCGAGGACCGCGGGTACCAACTGTCCCGCCCCGCAAGTTCGTTAAGTAACTGTATGTTGACAATTCATGTGTTTTATCTGCACATTCTTAGGAAGATACTTAACATATTTCCCATCAATTTCCTAGGGATGGGCGAAGAAGGCGGGGCGGATCTACTGTCCGGCCTCACTGCCAGAAGAACCGGCCGGCCCACTTCTGATGAAGATGCTGGTCCCAGCGCCTTATAAGGTGCCAAAGAAGAAGGCCGAGAAGGAGGCCAAGAAACCAGGGAGGCCTCCATCGCCGTGGAGCCTCGGACACAAAATCCGAAGACTCCAATGCCCATTCTTCCTTCTAAGAGGACAAGGAGGAGGAGGAAGACGAATCCCCCGCGGGGAAAAAAAAGAAAAGGACGGCCTCCACATCCTTGGAGGCCGATTCGCCTAAGAGGGGAAGAACTCCTATTCAAGAGGAGTCCACCGCCGCCGCTGATAGCAGCCCGGAGTGGGATCCCAGGGCCGAGCCCCTGGTGAACTCGTGAGTATAAAATCCGAACATGCTCATGTGTCCAGACCTGTCGCGGCGTGATATTTTAATCTAAGCCGTACTTTTTCAGTCTGGCGAGGTCCCGCGCCGAACAATCCTCGTTAGAGGATTCGCTGGGTTCGGATGCAATGGGGAGCGGGACACCTCCGAAGGCCCCCTCCCCCAAACATATGACTGAAACCGAGGTTTTGTCCCAAAAGGACCTAGGCCATGGAGGGGGGGAAAGATAGAAAAGGCGGCGCCAGGAGGCCAGACTTCGGGGTCCGGACATATGGGAGAGAAGGCTCCCGTGAACGTCGATGGTGGGGGTTATCTTGAATCCGGCCCCCAGCCGGACATGATTCTGGAGACCCATAAGGCCGTAGGGTCAGGCAGGCGACCTCCGTCAGCTGGAGGAGGTATGACTGCTCCACCGGCAACCTCTGTCCAACTAGAGGTGTCGGCCACTTTATTGGCGGCGCTGAAGGGTGCATCCATCATTGATGAACACCGTGCCCTTATTGGTGCGGTGATTGAGAAGATTCAGTCCGCTGAGAGTGGACTGAATGAATCCTGTATCAGCCTCATAAGAGGCCTTGAGGTATGTTTTATGAGGTTTTGTAAGAATGTCATAGTATGGATAGCAGCCCCTGATTCACTGTTTGGTGAAAGAAAGAACCGAACAGAGGATCAATTTTATGTTCATAGGAGACTCATTTGATGACATCTATCACTCTTTTATATAAGCAGGCATCTATAGCGACTGCCGCCTCCCATGCTGCGGAAGTATCCAGACTGAGGCATAGTCTGGAGAGGGCCGAAGGAGAACTTGGCCGGGTGCAGAAACAGCTGGAGGAAAACCAAGGTATACAAAAAACCTTGTTTATTTAGCACAAATGAAGAGGTGTGTGCGATGAAAATATTTATAATGTGCTCTAGGGGCGACGGCCGAAGTTGAGGCCCTTAAACAGGCTGTGGCCGAAGCCGAGAAGAAGGCAGCTGCGGAGCAGGCTCTCCATAAGAAGCACGAGGCCAGAGTTATTGAGGCTGAGCGAGAGCTTCAAGAGGCTGTAAATAAATGCGAGACCTTGGAGCAGAGTTTATCAGGGAAAGAATCCGAAGTCTCCCAGGCTCACCAAGCCGCAAGTGAGGCCCGGGGGGAAGCCCAAGGTGCCCTGAAGGAAATCCAGGAGGCAAGGAAGATTGCGGCTGGTAAGGCTTTTTCTATACAAAGCGGGTATTTGAGAGGAGAAAATCAAGTTTGATAGACTGAATTTTGATTTCTACAGGGGTATTTGCAGAGCTGCCGCGCAGCATATCTGATGCCACCCAGTTCTACCGAGCCAAAGAGAGGAATAATGCGGATAAGCTTTTGTGGATGCAGTATCTGGCGCCGAATTATCCGGTGCCTTTCTCCAATCAACTGAAGCAGCTGGTCGAACTACATAATGCGGCCGAGCTAGCCATGAAGGATTTAATTATTCGGCGTGGCCCGCTGAGCCGATTCCGAGCAGTTACTTCAGACTCGTGAAGCGGCTTGTGAGTGCCTGCCCTCGACTCGAAGTCATCAAGTGGTCGGTGTGCATAGAAGGTGCGCGAATGGCCTTCGCCCGTGCAAAGGTGCATTGGGGGAAGATGGATGCGGAAAAGCTAATGACCGAGGGACCGCCGGAGGGGAAGATGCACCGCTAGCCCGAACTGTATTATGAAGGTGTCTTGAAAGGAGCCCGCCTTGCGGCAGAGCAATGCACCAAGGACATTATATTTCCATGAATACGGTCATGTTTGTCTTTGTAATGTTTGAATAAGGTCATTTTCTATTATTTATTGCTTGTCGTTTGGAAGTTTTTCCTGTGCGGCCGTTTTATATACTAATCCTGAGAGTCGCCCAGTCGTCGGCTTCCGCCCCCACGTAGTAAGTACGGGGTGTTCGGGATAAACCTGAGCACTCTTTATCCCAGTTTGGGTCCCTAAAGGAGGTGTTCAGCACAGCAAACTAGGCAGTCAGACTATAGGGCTTTATCGCTCTCACTTAGCCATAGGAGTTTTTCCAAGGAAGGTAGGCGCAGCCCCTGGTGTTCGGAAGACCGCACGAGGGGCTCTATAAGCGCCTGAACGGAAGAGGCCGATCCATCGCACGCTGCATTGGTTATGGCATTATGCGGAAGAAATCCTTAAATATTTTAGAACCTCTCGAATAGCTGACCAGCTCTCGCTACATCATGACAGTCAGTTTTCGGCTTTCTCTACTGAGGTGCTCGTTCGGAAGAACCGGGACACAATCGCAGTAGTTCTCCCAGTGCTACCTTAGCCAATATAGCGGAACGTAAGGTACCAAAACATAGGAGCCCGACAAACCCAACTATAGACCCAAGACATGATTCAGAGCTGATGCATATAATGCTATAAGTTTGAGGTGTCGAGTTTCCGTGAAGGTGTTCAGACTTTTTTGCCGTAGTATGGGCATGATAAAGCCCCTGGCATATTAAGGCATATCGCGATAAGCAGCCGCATTTTAACAAAAGAGTTTTAAATAAGAAATAGCAGCAGATGAGCATCACATAAATTCACATGTTGTATTTGAATGATACGTCAATGCGTATGAGTACAGATGATGTGATAAAAAGAAGTATGTTTGCGGAACCTATTGTTACCAGGCGTGAGGAAGTTGTGCTCAGATCCGAGGTGTAGTCGGATGATCATAGAGGGGAATATCTAGAGATTCCCCTACGCGCTCGAACTGTTTCCACGCCATCCATCCTGGCCTACGTAAAGGTAAACCTGCAAAGAAAATGCAAGAAATGGTTTTGCGCCACAGGGCGGTTGAGCCGTGGTGTGTGGCTTGTATTATCTTTTTCTGGAGTGTTTTTAATTAAGCTTCGGGCGAGCCGGGCTATCCTGCCGCGCAGTAGTTTGGACTCCTTTGGCGGTGTCCGGGAGCTTGGACGTCGACTCGAAGTTCGACTGGAAGGTGCCATCTGTTGCTCTTGCTATTAAAGTGGTCGTAGACTCTTCGGCAGTGAGGGGTAGTTCGGACCTGTCATTAACCGTGATGATGCCGTGTGGACCGGGCGTCTTTAATTTACGGTAGGCATAATGTGGCACCGCGTTGAACCGAGCGAACACGGTTCGTCCGAGCAGTGCTTGATGGTCACTGCGAAAGGGGACAATGTCGAAGACTAAATCTTCGGTACGGTGATTGTCCGGAGATCTGAAGACCACTTCCAGTGTGACTGAGCCCATGCAACAGGCCTCTACACCTGGTATGACACCTTTGAAGGTGGTTTTTGTGGGCTTCATCCTTGAGGGGTTGATGCCCATATTGCGCACTGTATCCTGGTATAGCAGGTTCAGGCTGCTGCCTCCGTCCATAAGGACTCGTGTGAGATGGAATCCATCAATGATGGGGTCGAGGACCAGTGCGGATGATCCGCCATGACGGATACTGGTAGGATGGTCCCTGCGATCGAAAGTGATCAGGCCAGAGGACCATGGGTTAAATTTTGGGTCGACTGGCTCCATTGTATAGTCTTCCCTTAGTGCACGTTTCCACTTGGGAATGTGGCTTGCGTATATCATATTCACCGTTTTCACCTGGGGAGGGAATTTCTTATGTCCTCTTGTGTTCGGTGGTCTGGGCTCCTCGTCGTCATCATCGCTTTGAGACCCCTTCCCCTTGTTTTCGGCATCTGACCTGCCGGCTTGTCTGAAGACCCAGCATTCTCTGTTGGTGTGGTTGGCTGGTGTTGCTGGGGTGCCATGAATTTGGCATGGACGGTCGAGTATGCGGTCCAAACTGGACGGGCCTGAATTGTTTTTGTTGAATGGCTTTTTTCGCTGATCGGACTTGGAGCCACTGAATCCGGCATTGACTGACGTGTCTTCGGCACTATCACTGTTTTTGCGGCGCTTGTGTTTGTTGCGCCGTGGTTTGTCGTTGCTATCCTTGGCTTTCAATGTGCCAGGATTGCTTGCTGTGTTGTTGCTACGAGCCAACCAGCTATCCTCGCCTGCGCAAAAGCAGGTCATGAGTGTTGTGAGGGCTGCCATGGACTTTGGCTTTTCTTGGCCGAGATGTCGGGCAAGCCACTCGTCATGGATGTTATGCTTAAAGGCCGCTAGGGCTTCGGCATCCGGACAGTCGACAATTTGGTTCTTTTTGGTTAGGAACCAGGTCCAAAATTTCCTGGCTGACTCTCCGGGATGCTGGGTTATGTGACTTAAATCATATGCATCTGGTGATCGCACATAAGTGCCTTGGAAGTTGTCAAGGAATGTGTCTGCCAGGTTCTCCCAACTCCCGATGGAGTTTGCCGGCAAGCTATTCAGCCAATGCCCGGTCGGTCCCTTGAGTTTTAGTGGGAGGTACTTGATAGCGTGTAGATCATCTCCGCGGGCCATGTGAATATGGAGGAAAAAAATCTTCTATCCATACCGTGGGGTCTGTGGTACCATCGTATGGTTCAATGTTCACGTGTTTAAACCCTTCTAGGAATTCATGATCCATTACTTCATCAGTGAAGCATAGGGGATGTGCGGCGCCTCTGTGCCGGGCTTCATTGTATTCGACCCGGCCAGATTTGTTAGTGTATCCGTCGTGACGGTCCTCGTCACGCGTTGGGGCGCGCCCCCGTGATCCTTAGATCGATCTTGACTGTCCTGCTTTGCTTTTCAATTTGTCTCGCTGGTCATGCATGGAGCCCCGGGCCTTAGTGTTACTGTTTGTTTGGCGCCGAGGTGCGGGCTGGACTTTGGGCTGGTACGCCGCTTTGTCGCGGCCACGGGGTGGCCGGCCAGCCACATCATGTGCTGGTAGTGTGGGCTTTAACGCCTGCTCCTCGAGTTGAGGTAGCAACTCGCGCTTTGGGTAACTTTTGGTGAGGCGCTCGAGTCCATATTCCTTGGCAGTCAAGACCTTGGTCCATCTATCAGTTAGCAGATCTTGATCAGCTTGAAGTTGTTGCTGCTTTTTCTTCAGGCTTTTTGCAGTGGCCATAAGCCAGCGCTTGAAGCGCTCCTGCTCGACGGGATCCTCAGGCACGATGAATTCTTCATTGCCAAGGTTCACTTCGTCTTCGGAGAGAGGCATGTAATTATCGTCCTCTAATTCTCCATCTATCGCCTGTTCCTTAGGGCTAGCTTGCCCATCCTCTTGCTCGGCCTGCTCGAAGCCTGGCTGGGCAGGATTGTTTTCGTCTTCGACACCATCCGGATTGTTATCTCTTGTGCCGGTATCGCTATTCTTGCTATGGCGGGGCTTGGAGCGGCGCCTGTGACGCTGGTGCCTAGATTGCTTCTCCAAGGGGTTATCTTCCGTTGCCTCATCGCCATTGCTTTCTTTGGGGGTGTGCACCATAGATATATATCATATGATGAGGTGGCTGTCCAGCGCCCTATAGGTAGTGGTTCCTGTTCTTCTCCTGCATCATCGTCCATACTGTCGATTTCTTTAGAGTTGAAGTCAAGCACGTCGGTTAAGTCATCGACAGTGGCTATTAGGTGGGTGGTGGGTGGGAACGAATTTCTTCGTCGTCCGTTTCCCACTCGAGCCGGACATAGTTCGGCCGAGAATCTCCCGATAAGGAAAGAGATCTTAATGAATTTAGCACATCACCCAAGGGCGAGTGCCGAAAAATATCCGCGGCGGTGGACTCCATGACCGGTGCCCAATCAGATTCGATAGGCACGGACGTACGCGGTTCGGATCCTGTAGCCGATGACGAGTCCGAGGGTCCGATGACACCACCTTCACAGGAGGTGGGATCAGTGTTCGGCTCCACCGCCGATGAATGTGCGGCCTCCGTGGCAGGGTCCATCCACCCGTCCTCGGAAGGCATGATCTGCTCTGGATTAATTCCCGGCACCGCCACAGGTGCGATCTCCCGAACTCTGTCCGATGGCAGATCTAAGTCATGCTTGTCGTGATCGTTCAGCGCACCTGACATGGGCTCGAATCCGTCGAAGATCAAGTCTCCACGGATGTCGGCAGTGTAGTTCAAGCTTCCAAACCTGACCTGATGGCCAGGGGTGTAGCTATCGATCCGCTCTAGATGGCCAAGCGAGTTGGCCCGCAGTACGAAGCCGCCGAATACGAAGATCTGTCCGGGAAGGAAAACCTCCCCCTGGACCGCGTCGTTGAAGATGATTGAAGGAGCCATCAAGCCTTATCGCAATGGCACAGTGGAACTCTCAATGAAAGCACCAATGTCGGTGCCAAAACCGGCGGATCTCGGGTAGGGGGTCCCGAACTGTGCGTCTAAGGCTAATGGTAACAAGAGGCAGGGGACATGATGTTTTACCCAGGTTCGGGCCCTCTCGATGGAGGTAATACCCTACTTCCTGCTTGATTGATCTTGATGATATGAGTATTACAAGAGTTGATCTACCACAAGATCGTAGAGGCTAAAGCTAGCCTATGATTATGATTGTTGTTGTTCTACGGACTAAACCCTCCGGTTTATATAGACACTAGAGGGGGCTAGGGTTACACAGAGTCGGTAATAGAGAAGGAGATCTACATATCCGAATTGCCAAGCTTGCCTTCCACGCAAAGGAGAGTCCCATCCGAACACTGGACGAAGTCTTCAATCTTGTATCTTCATAGTCCAACAGTCCGGCCAAAGTATATAGTCCGGCTGTCCGAGGACCCCTTAATCCAGGACTCCCTCAGTCCCCTAGACCCACATGTCATTGAGAGGGGCAGCCCAGTCAGCATATTCACTGGGTCAGCTGGGCCCACGACACCCAGCTGCCAGCGCCACTAGAGGTGGGCTCAGGCGGTGCCACGTAGGCGGCAGTGTCGGAGATGCTCCAGTGAGCCGTTTTTGCGGCGGAGGGGCTCGACTGTCACCGGAGTTAGCCGGAAACGCGGCTCCGACACCCATCTGGGACACGACCGATCGTTTTTGGACGAGTGCTGCGTCGCGCGTTGCCCAGTGGTGTTGGTTTGGGCAGGGAGCGACCGGAGTAGCGTCGATGTTGAGCATGGCAGCGAGGAAGCTTCGGCCATGGAGGGTACAGTAGCTAGGGCTCGCAATCAGCAACGTAAGGAGGGGGAAAAATAAGGTAGGGATCATAGCAGTTGCAGAGGCGTCGACGGCGAGGTCGGGGATGGCGTACGGTCGCCGGCAATCTCGATGCAGAGGCGGCGGGGTTGAGCTCAATGGAGACGTTGCAGGGGCTCTGGCGACGTGCTGCTTGGCGAGGTCAAGACGATGCTCAATGGGCTCGGGGAGGGGCCGGAGAGAGCGGTACGATGTTGGTGATCTCTGGTAGTTGGAGGTTGAAGACAAGCGGCCTAGTGGCGTGGTGGTTCTCGATCTGTTCTCCCGGGCGGTGGCTGGCCCCGGGATAACGCTTATATAGGCGGGACCTTTAGTCCCGGCTCCAGCCATGAACCGGGACTAAAGGTCCATTAGTCCTGGTGTATGGCTGGAGGCAGGACTAAAGGCCAACCTTTAGTCATGGTCCCAGCCACGCACCAAGACTAAAGGTCTGTTTTCGGCGGTCCAAATTACGCGCGGGAGAAGGACTTTTAGTCCCGGCTGGTGGTGGCAACCGGGACTAAAGGTGTTTTTCATGTTTTCTGTTTTTATTTTTTGCTTTTGTTTCTACTTAGAGACAATATTGAGAGTTTCTAAGTGAATCTTTTTTGCTTTAGTTCACCAAAATTATAAACTTTTTGTTAGTACCAGTAGTTTTCAAATTTGAATAGTTTAAATTTAAATTCTTTGAAACTTGTGTGAGTCACTAGTTTGTGAATAACTTCAGTTTAAAAATAGATTTTTGAGTGACTATTTTTCTTGTTGTTTAATATTAGTGTGTTTTATCAGTATGTTCAATTTGGGAATGTTTAGGATATTTTAAAGGGGTGTTTTAATCCAAAACAGATTATGTTTAGCTCTTTTAGTTTTATACCTTGTTCCTTTGTTTTAATAGTTTTTGTTTATGTTTTCTGTTATTCTTTTGCCAAGTTAAATTATGTTTCTCTTGATCAACATGAGGAGTTTAAATTTTCATCAGAGAGTGACAAATAGTTCTATCAAGTTGTTTTTCATAGGTACCATTCCCGTAACATTTTGCATTGAAGGGCCAGCATCAGGTGGTGGTTTGTCAATATGTTTTTGAAAATATGACACAAGGTGATCAATGTTGTCAAAATATTTCTTCCAGAATCTAAAGCCCTTTGGGTATAACTAATACGTCTCCAATGTATCTATAATTTTTTATTGTTCCATGTTGTTATATTATCATTCTTGGATGTTTTACATTCATTTTATAGCAACTTTATATAATTTTTTGGGACTAACTTATTGACATAGTGCACAGTGCCAGTTGCTGTTTTTTGCTTGTTTTTTACTTTGCAGAATATCAGTACCAAACGAAGTCCAAATGCCATGAAACTTTTTGGAGATTTTTTTGGACCAAAAGACACTTGGGAGCCAATAAAGTGCACGAGGGGAGGCCCATGGGGCCCACCACCCACTTGGGCGCGTCAGGGGCCGGGTGGTGGGGCCCATGGAGTTCTCCTCCATCACCTCTCAACTCTATAAATACTTAGATATTCCATAAACCCTAGGGGAGTCATCGAAACACAATTCCAGTCGCCGCAAGTTCCAGAACCACGAGATCCAATCTAGAGCCATATTTCGGCCCTCTGTCGGAGGGGAACACGATCATGGAGTGGTTCATCATCCTCATTGGTGCTCCTCCAATGATGCGTGAGTAGTTCACCATAGACCTACGGGTCCGTAGGCAGTAGCTAGATGACTTCTTCTCTCTTTTCAATTCTCAATACAATGTTCTCCTCGATGTTCTTGGAGATCTATTTGATGCAATGACTCTTTGCAGTGTGTTTGTCGGGATCCGAAGAAGTGCAAGTTTATGATCAAATCTATCTATGAATATTATTTGAGTTCTCTTTAATGTCTTATATGCATGATTGTTATAGCCTCGTATTTCTTCTCCGAAACTTTGGTTTGGCCAACTAGATTTATTTTTCTTGCAATGGGAAGAGGTGCTTTGTGATGGGTTCGTTCTTGTGGTGTCCTCACCCAGTGATAGAAGGGGTAGCGAGGCACGCATATATCATTGCTATTAAGGATAAAAAGATGGGGTCTATTCCTACATGAATAGATCTTGTTTACATCATGTCATCGTTCTTATTGCATTACTCCATTTCTCCATGAACTTAATACACTAGATGGGCATCGTCTCGCATTGATTCCAATTCCCAAAAATCACATATATTCCAAAAAAAATCTCCGTAAGTTTTTATCGCGTTTAGACTTCGTTTGATATGGATATTCTATGAAACAAAAAACATGCAACAAACAGGAACTGGCACTGGGCACTGGATCAATATGTTAGTCCCAAAAATAATATAAAAGTTGCCAAAAGTATATGAAAGTTGTAGAATATTGGCATGAAACAATCAAAATTATAGATATGACGGAGACGTATCAGCATCCCCAAGCTTAATTCCTGCTCGTCCTTGAGTAGGTAAATGGTAAAAAAAGATAAATTTTGATGTGGAATGCTACCTAGCATAATCTTGATCGTATAATATAATCATGGCATGAAAATTAAGACACGAGTGATTCAAAGCAATAGTCTATAATTTGACATAAAGACAAGAATACTTCAAGCATACTAATAAAGCAATCATGTCTTCTCAAAATAACATGGCCAAAGAAAGTTATCCCTACAAAATCATATGGTCTGGCTATGCTCCATCTTCACCACACAAAGTATTTCATTATGCACAACCCCGATGACAAGCCAAACAATTGTTTCATACTTTTAATGTTCTCAAGCTTTTTCAACTTTCACGCAATACATGAGCGTGAGCCATGGATATAACACTATAGGTGGAATAGAATATGATGGTGGAGGTTGCATGGAGAAGACAAAAAAGGAGAAAGTCTCACATCGATGCAGCTAATCAACGGGCTATGAAGATGCCCATCAATTGATGTCAATGCATGGAGTAGGGATTGCCATGCAACGGATGTACTAAGAGCTATAAAAGTATGAAAGTTCAAATTGAAAACTAAGTGGGTGTGCATCCAACTTGCTTGCTCATGAAGATCTCTGGCATTTGTGGAAGCCCGACATCGGAATATCCAAGCCAAGTTCTATAATGAAAATTCCCACTAGTATATGAAAGTGATTACTCAAGAGACTCTCTATATGAAGAACATGGTGCTACTCTGAAGCACAAATGTGGTAAAAGGATAGTAGCATTGCCCCTTCTATCTTTTTCTCTCATTTTTTGTTTTGTTTTTTTGGGCTCTCTCTTTTTTACCTCTTTTTTTATATTATTTTTTCGTCCGGAGTCTCATCCCGACTTATGGGGGAATCATAGTCTCCATCATCCTTTCCTCACTGGGACAATGCTCTAATAATGATGATCATCACACTTTTATTTACTTACAACTCAATATTACAACTCGATACTAGAACAAAATATGACTCTATATGAATGCCTCTGGCGGTGTACTAGGATGTGCAATGATCTAGCGTAGCAAAGATATCAAAGGATGGACAAGCCATGAAAATACCATGCTAGCTATCTTACGATCATGCAAAGCAATATGACAATGAATCCTCAAGTCATGTATATGATGATGATGGAAGTTGCATGGCAATATATCTCGAAATGGCTATGGAAATGCCATGGTAGGTAGGTATGGTGGCTGTTTTGAGGAAGATATAAGGAGGCTTATGTGTGATAGAGCGTATCATATCAGGGGGTTTGGATGCACCAGCAAAGTTTGCACCGACTCTCGACGTGAGAAAGGGCAATGCACGGTACTGAAGAGGCTAGCAATGATGGAAGGGTGAGAGTGCGTATAATCCATGGACTCAACATTAGTCATATAGAACTCACATACTTATTGCAAAAATATATTAGCTATCGAAACATAGTACTACATGCATGCTCCTAGGGGGATAGATTGGTAGGAAAAGACCATCGCTCACCCCCGACCGCCACTCATAAGGAAGACAATTCAAAAATAAATCATGCTTCGACTTCATCACATAACGGTTCAGCATACGTGCATGCTTCGGGAATCACAAACCTTAACACAATTATTTCTACCAATCCACAATTACTCACTAGCATGACTCTAACATCACCATACATTTATATCGCAAAACTATTGCAAGGAATCAAACATATCATATTCAGTGATCTACAAGGTTTTATGTAGGATATTATGACTAACCATGTGAATGACCAATTCCTGATGACTCTCTAAATAGATATAAGTGAAGCATGAGAGTTTAATTATTTCTATAAAACATTTGCCCATGCTCCAACAAATATAAGTGAAGCAAAAGAGCATTCTACAAATGGCGGTTTTCTATGTGTAGAGAAACAGGCAATCCAAACTTCAAAAGATATAAGTGAAGTGCATGAAGCATTCTATAAATCCATACTCAAAAGATATAACTGAAGTGCAAAGAGCATTCTATAAATCAACCAAGGACTATATCATACCAGCATGGTGCATTTATTAAAAGAAAAATAAAAGGCACGTGATGCTCCAAGAATTTACGCATATCATGTGAACAAAACAAAAACCAAGACATACCGATAATTGTCGAATAAAGATGGGATGCCTTCTGGGGCACCCCCAAGCTTAGACGCTTGAGTCTCCTTGAATATTTACTTGGTGTGCCTTGGGCATCCTCAATCTTGAGCTCTTGCCTCTCCTCATTCTTCTCATATCAATACCTCCTCGATCTTCAAACACTTCATCCACATAAAACTTAACCGAACTTTTATTAGAGGGGTTAGTACAAAAGGGGTTACATGCAACTGAGGCAAGGCCTATACAAAAGGGTGGCTGCCGGGCAGGGCCCGATAGCCGTGCCTTACGGGTAGAACTTGCGAAGATGCTCAATATTCCATGAGTTTTGCAATTGAATGCCATCTCCTGTCTCCAAACGGACTGCACCAGGTCTGCTGACTCGAACTAACCGGTAAGGGCCTTCCCACTTCGGCATCAACCTGTTTGTACCCTTGGTGGACTGAACACGCCTGAGGACAAGGTCACCTTCCTCAAAACACCAGGCATGAACCCTGCGGATGTGATAGCGACGCAGGGCTTGCTGATAGCGTGCAGCACGCGTAGTAGCCCGGAGACGGTTCTCCTCGAGTAGCACAACATCATCACACCGGTGCTGATCCTGCGCTACTTCATCATAGGCAAGCACTTGAGGTGACCCATAATGAGTTCCGTGGGGATAACTGCTTCTGCCCCATAGGCTAGGGCGAAGGGAGTCTGCCCAATAACTTGTTTTGGTGTTGTTCTGAGGGGCCAGAGGACTATCGGCAGCTCATCGATCCATCGCCTGCCGAACTTCTGCAGCGTATCAAAGGTTCTTGTCTTGAGTCCTCGCAGCACTTCAGCGTTCGCCCTCTCAGCTTGTCCATTGCTTCTGGGATGTGCAACAGAGGCAAATGAGATCTTGCTTCTGAGGGCATGAAAATATTGCATGAAGGCACGGCTCATGAATTGGGTGCCGTTGTCGGTGATGATCTGGGCAGGGACCCCAAAGCGGCACACCAATTCTTTCAAGAACTTGATAGCTGACTGAGCAGTCACCTTTCTCACGGCAGCTACTTCCGGCCACTTTGTAAACTTGTCGATAGCAACGAACAAGAATTCACAGCCCCCGGCAGCTCCGGGGAAAGGGCCGAGGATATCGAGCCCCCATACCAAAAACGACCATGACAAAGGGATTGTCTGAAGAGCTTGTGCAGGCAGATGGATATTCTTGGAATGGAACTAGCAGGCTTCACACTTGGTGACTAGCTCAACCGCATCTTGGAGGGCTGTGGGCCAATAGAATCCTTGTCGGAATGCTTTCCCAACTAATGCCCTTGATCCAATGTGGGAGCCGCACATGCCTTTGTGAATTTTAGCCACCAGTTCCTTTCCTTCTTCCTGGCAGATGTACTTCAATTTCACAATGTTGGGTCTCCTTCTGTATAGAGTGTCATCAACAAACTGATACATACTAGCCCTCCGGGCTACTCTTTCAGCTTCATCTTGCTCATCGGGAAGTTCTCCAGTTTGGAGGAAATGAACTATGTGCCTTGCCCAAGTTGGAGCCTGGGGCTCGGAAACAAGGACTAGCGGCACCTCCTCATATGTGGGAGCGCGTTCCTCGACCGCTGGGGCAAGTGGTCTGGCAGGAGGGTGCAGCCCGGCAATTGATGGGAGTTGTTTCCGGTAGGGTCCCTACTAGGAGCCCCGGGAGGCTCTACTGGGAGGGGCTTACCGGAGTCCAACTTCCTCCTCTTAGCCATTGTTGCCGGGGATACAGAGGGCTGAGTAAGATGGAGAACAAAAGTTCCTGGTTCCACAAGAAGTTTTTGTGCAACACACTTTGACAGATGATCAATATGTTGTTTTCCGCATGGGGTACGTGCTCTGTTTGCAATCCATCAAAGCGCTCCTCCAATCTTCTCACTACCTCAACGTATGCCTCCATCAATGGACTTTGGTAATCCTTGTTGACTTGTCTCACCACAAGTTGTGAATCTCCTCAAATGAGCAGCTTCTTGATTCCCAATTCCTTGGCAATCCTGAGCCCGGCAAGGAGCCCTTCATACTCTGCTGTATTGTTAGTTGCCTCCTCCTGGGGAAAATGCATCTCGATGACGTACTTCAAGTGCTCCTCTGTGGGGGCAACGAGAAGCACGCCAGCCCCTGTACCTTGTAGGGAGAAGGCACCATCAAAATACATGAGACATTCTTGGGGCGCCTCCTTGTCGGGGGTAACTGTTTCTAGTACTTCCTCATCAGGGGTTGGTGTCCATTCTACAATAAATTCTACCAATGTCCTGCTCTGAATTGTTGATGTGCTCTCAAAATTTAAGCCAAAGCTGGATAACTCCAAAGCCGACTCCACTATTCTACCGGTAGCCTCAGGGTTTCGGAGTATCCCTTGCAACGGGAAGCGGGTGACAACCGTAATCTCATGGGCTTGGAAGTAGTGGCGCAGTTTCCTTGAGGCCATGATGAGGCCAAAAATCAACTTTTGCACACCAGAGTACCTCAATCTACCCCCTTGCAACAGGGAACTGACGAAATACATTGGGAGCTGCACCACTTTCTTCCTTACCGAGTCCTTGGGGTTGCATTACTGCCGTGCTCCTCTCTGTCCTGATCCTCATCCGATCCTACCGGGTTTTGCTCACTATCTGCTTCCTCTACTTCCTGCTGTGCTACTAGGGCTGCACTAACCACTTGATTAGTTGTCGCTAAGTAGAGCAAGAACAGCTCTTGTGGTTTGGGGGCAACCAAGGTGGGCACAGAAGACAAGTAGGCCTTCAACTCTTGTAACGCTGCATCTGCTTCCGGGGTCCACTTCATGGGCCCTGCCCTTTTCAAGATTTTGAAGAGTGGTAGGGCGCGCTCGACAGACTTGGAGATGAATATGCTAAGTGCAACAACGCACCCTAATAGACGCCTCACATCTTTGACTGTCCTGGGTGCTTGAATCTGCTCTATAGCTTTGATCTTGTCGAGGTTGGCTTCGATCCCATGATGGGATACGAAGAATCCAAGTAGCTTGCCGGAGGGAACGCCAAACACACACTTCTCCAGATTTAGCTTCAAGTTGATCTTGTGCAGATTAGCAAATGTCTCCTCTAAATCTTGGATGAGGGTTCATTTGTCCTTGGTCTTGACCACAGTGTCATCCATATAAGCCTCAATGTTTCTGTGCAACTGTGGCTCAAAACCAATCTGGACTACTCTTGCAAAAGTGGACCCGACACTCTTTAACCCGAAAGGCATGCGTACGAAGCAGTACATACCACATGGGGTGATGAACGAGGTCTTCTCTTCGTCTTCCTTGGACATGAAGATCTAATGATATCCAGAGTATGCATCCAGAAAGGAGAGAAAATCACAACCTGAACTGGAGTCCACGATCTGGTCGATGTGCGGCGAGGGAAATGGGTCCTTCGGGGAAGCCTTGTTGAGATCCATGAAATCTATGCAAAGCCTGCATTTCCTGTTAGCCTTGTGAACGACCACTGGTTTGCTAACCATGTCGGATGCAGAACTGCTCTGACCAGACCAGTTGCCTCAAGCTTCTTAATCTCTTCTGCAATGAACTACTGCCTCTCCAAGGCCTGCTTTTGAACCTTCTGCTTAACAAGTTGGGCATGTGGGCAGAGAGCAAGGTGGTGCTCGATTACCTCCCTGGGAACACCATGGATATCAGATGGTTGCCAGACAAACACATCGATATTCGCCCGCAGGAAGGCAATGAGCGCACTTTCCTATTTGTCATCAAGGGTGACGCTGATGGTGAAGGTACCATCAACGCCAGCCAGCCCTGCCGGGACCTTCTTCACATGTGGTGCAGCGACCTTGGATCTTTTGTTGTTGGAGCTCTCCAGCAAGTCATCAACAGGCGCAACATACTCCGAAGAGGTATGCTTCCTGGATTCCTTGTTGGTGTCCCTGTTATCCCTCTCCTTTCCTCTGTTCTCCTTGGCGGGAACTGCTGCTGCAACTGCCTCTACCGTGACTGCGCCCCGGTACATCTTATCCATGCAAATGATTGCGTCTTTCTCATCTGATGGGATGAAAATGACTCCTACCGACCCTGGGCATCTTCAAGGTGTTGTAGGCATAGTGGGATGCTGCCATGAATTTTGCCAGAGCTGGGCGTCCAAGGATCCCATTGTACGGCAGGGGGAGATCGACCACATCAAACACAATCTTCTTAGTCCGGTAATTCAATTCTCCCCCAAATGTCACTAGCAACATGATCTTTCCCTTAGGATAACTCCTGCGGGGATTAACTCCTTGAAACGTGCCCGTGACCTTTAGCTCTTCCTCTACTATCTGAAGCTTGCTGATAACCTTTGGGGAAATCAGATTCAACCCGGCCCCGCCGTCAACCAACATCTTTTTGAATTTGAGGTTGTGAATTGTTGTTGAGACCAACAACTGTAAACACCCTACCGCGATGGTGCGGTCAGTATGATCCTCTTCGTCAAAGATGATGGGCGTGCGTGACCATTTGAGCGGCTTCAGAGACTCTGCCGTAGGCTCCATGGCATTGACCTCACGCACCCACCATTTGAGTTGGCGGTGAGAGGAGTGCAAAGATACACCCCCCTGTCAATGCATAGGGCGTCAGTGGCCTTCTGGAATTCCTGCTCACTGGTTTCCACTTCATTCCCTCCATCACTCTCGTCATTGCAGACTCCCTTCTCTCGGCCCCTGGCAGGTTTCCTTGGTTCTAAAAGGGCTTGCCGGGGCGATTTACTTCACCGCCTTGGCCCTTCCCGCCAGCGCCATTCTGACCTTTTTCTTTGTCCCTCTTCTCATACTCAACCCTCTGCCTCTTGACGAGCTGCTCAACCTGATGACACTCTTGAAGATCATGGCACTTGGTTCGATGGATCTTGCAGTACGGCCCATCGCCTTTCCCAACCTTCTCGGCAGCCGCAGCCTCCTGGCAGTTAGCGCACGCGGTAACTTCCTTGCCGGGGGCTTCGGCCTTAGCCTTCTTTGCCAGTACTAAGCGTGCCCGATCCTTTGACGGTCATCATTGCCTTATCCTTGCGCCTCTTGTTGCGCTTCTTGCTCTTCTTCCTCTGACTGGTGGATTCATCATCATCCTTGAGTCGATGTTGACGCAATCCTCCTCTCTAGGGAGTTTCCTTCCCTCCTTCACCTGAGCACACTTGTCCACCAAGGTCTAAAGCTCCTTCACAGTCTTGGGCATCGCACGTTCATCTTGGAACGAATCTTGCGGTTGCACACATTGGACTAGAAGGCAGCTATCACAGCTACCAGGTGAATATTTGGGATATTTCTGTGGACTTTGCTGAATCTCTGCAGATACTTGTGGAGAGTCTCTCCTTCTTTCTGTTGAAGAAGCTGCAAGTCGCTGGGTCGTCCTGGTTCTTGATGGCCACCAGTGAAGGTGCCGATGAACTCATGGCACAGGTCAGCCCATGATGAAATGGAGTTCTCCGGCAGGTGCATCAGCCAAGACCTCACGTTGGATTTCAGTGCCAACAGGAAGTAGTTGGCAATGTTGGGGAACGTAGTAATTTCAAAAAAAATTCCTACGCACACGCAAGATCATGGTGATGGCATAGCAACGAGAGGGGAGAGTGTTCGTCTACGTACCCTCGTAGACCGTAAGCGGAAGCGTTAGCACAACGCGGTTGATGTATTCGTACATCTTCACGATCTGACCGATCCAAGCACCGAACGTACGGGGCCTCCGAGTTCAGCACACGTTCAGCTCGATGACGATCTCCGGCCTCCGATCCAGCGAAGCTCCGGAGATGAGTTCCGTCAGCACGACGGCGTGGTGACGATGATGATGTTCTACCGGCGCAGGGCTTCGCCTAAACTCCGCGACGATATGACCGAGGTGGAATATGGTGGAGGGGGGCACCGCACACGGCTAAGGAACGATCCGTAGATCAACTTGTGTGTCTATGGGGTGTCCCCCCGCCCCCGTATATAAAGGAGCAAGGGGGGGAGGCCGGCCGGCCCCTTGGGCGCGCCAAGGGAGGAGGAATCCTCCTCCTAGTAGGAGTAGGACTCCTCCTTTCCTACTCCTACTAGGAGGGGGAAGGAAGGGGGAGAGGGGGAAGGAAAGGGGGGGCGCCGCCCCCCTCCTAGTCTAATTCGGACCAGAGGGGGGAGGGGGCGCGCGGCCCATGCTGGCCGCCCCTCTCTCCTTTCCCCTAAGGCCCATAAGGCCCAATACTCTCCCGGGGGGTTCCGGTAACCCCTCCGGCACTCCGGTTTTCTCCGAAATCACCCGGAACACTTCCGGTGTCTGAATATAGTCGTCCAATATATCAATCTTTATGTCTCGACCATTTCGAGACTCCTCGTCATGTCCGTGATCACATCCGGGACTCCGAACAAACTTCGGTACATCAAAACTTATAAACTCATAATAAAACTGTCATCGTAACGTTAAGCGTGCGGACCCTACGGGTTCGAGAACTATGTAGACATGACCTAGAACCATTCTCGGTCAATAACCAATAGCGGGACCTGGATGCCCATATTGGTTCCTACATATTCTACGAAGATCTTTATCGGTCAAACCGCATAACAACATACGTTGTTCCCTTTGTCATCGGTATGTTACTTGCCCGAGATTTGATCGTCGGTATCCAATACCTAGTTCAATCTCGTTACCGGCAAGTCTCTTTACTCGTTCTGTAATACATCATCTTATAACTAACTCATTAGTTACAATGCTTGCAAGGCTTAGGTGATGAGTATTACCGAGATGGCCCAGAGATACCTCTCCGACAATCGGAGTGACAAAACCTAATCTCAAAATACGCCAACCCAACATGTACCTTTGGAGACACATGTAGTACTCCTTTATAATCACCCAGTTACGTTGTGACGTTTGGTAGCACCCAAAGTGTTCCTCCGGTAAACGGGAGTTGCATAATCTCATAGTTACAGGAACATGTATAAGTCATGAAGAAAGCAATAGCAACATACTAAACGATCAAGTGCTAGGCTAACGGAATGGGTCATGTCAATCACATCATTCTCCTAATGATGTGATCCCGTTAATCAAATGACAACTCTTTTGTCCATGGCTAGGAAACATAACCATCTTTGATAAACGAGCTAGTCAAGTAGAGGCATACTAGTGACACTATGTTTGTCTATGTATTCACACATGTATTACGTTTCCGGTTAATACAATTCTAGCATGAATAATAAACATTTATCATGATATAAGGAAATAAATAATAACTTTATTATTGCCTCTAGGGCATATTTCCTTCAGTCTCCCACTTCCACTAGAGTCAATAATCTAGTTCACATCGCCATGTGATTTAAGACCAATATTCACATCTGTATGTGATTAATACTCATAGTTCACATCATTATGTGATCAACACCCAAAGGGTTTGTTCACATCGCTATGTGATTAACACCCAAAGAGTACTAAGGTATGATCATGTTTTGCTTGTGAGAGAAGTTTAGTCAACGGGTTTGTCATATTCAGAGCTGTATGTATTTTGCAAATATTCTATGTCCACAATGCTCTGCACGGAGCTACTCTAGCTAATTGCTCCCACTTTCAATATGTATCCAGATTGAGACTTAGAGTCATCTGGATTGGTGTAAAAGCTTGTATCGTTGTAACTTTTTACGACGGGCTCTTTTATCACCTCCATAATCGAGAAACATCTCCTTAGTCCTCACTAAGGATATTCTTGACCGCTGTCCAGTGATCTACTCTTAGATCAAAATTGTATTCCTTTGTCAAACTCAGAGCAAGGTATACAATAGGTCTGGTTCACAGCATAGCATACTTTATAGAACCTATGACTGAGGCATAGGGAATGACTTTTCATTCTCTTTCTATTTTCTGCCATGGTCGGGTCTTGAGTCTTACTCAACTTCACACCTTTGCATGACAGGAAAGAACTCCTTTGACTGTTCTATTTTGAACTATTTCAAAAATTTATCAAGGTATGTACTCATTGAAAAAATCTTATCAAGCGTCTTGATCTATCTATATAGATCTTGATGCTCAACGTGTAAGCAGCTTCACCGAGGTCTTCCATTGAAAAACTTTTATTCAAGTATCCCTTTATGCTATCCAGAAATTCTATATCATTTCTGATCAACAATATGTCATCTACATATAGTATCAGAAATGCTATAGAGCTCCCACTCACTTTCTTGTAAATACATGCTTCACCGCAAGTCTGTATAATACTATATGCTTTGATCAACTTATCAAAGCGTATATTCCAACTCTGAGATGCTTGCACCGGTCCATAGATGGATCGCTGGAGCTTGCACATTTTTTTAGTACCTTTAGGATTGACAAAACCTTCTGGTTGCATCATATACAACTCTTCGTTAAGAAAACCATTAAGGAATGCAGTTTTGACATCCATTTGCCAGATTTCATAAAATGTGGCAATTGCTAACATGATTCGGACAGACTTAAGCATCGCTACAGTTGAGAAAATCTCATTGTAGTCAACACCTTGAACTTGTCGAAAACCCTTTTGCGACAAGTCGAGCTTTGTAGATAGTAACACTACTATCAGCATCTGTCTTCCTCTTGAAGATCCATTTATACAATATGGCTTGCCGATCATCGGGCAACTCCACCAAAGTCCACACTTTGTTCTCATACATGGATCCCATCTCAGATTTCATGGCCTCAAGCCATTTCGTGGAATCTGGGCTCATCATCGCTTCCTCATAGTTTGTAGGTTCATCATGGTCTAGTAACATGACTTCCAGAATAGGATTACCGTACCACTCTGGTGCGGATCGTACTCTGGAAGACCTACGAGGTTTTGTAGTAACTTGATCTGAAGTTTCATGATCATCATCATTAGCTTCCTCACTAATTGGTGTAGGAATCACTGGAACTGATTTTTGTGATGAACTACTTTCCAATTCGGGACAAGGGACTAATTACCTTATCAAGCTCTACTTTCCTCCCACTCACTTCTTTCGAGAGAAACTCCTTCTCTAGAAAGGATCCATTTTTAGCAACGAATGTTTTGCCTTCGGATATGTGATAGAAGGATTACCCAACAGTTTCCTTTGGGTATTCTATGAAGACGCACTTCTCCGATTTGTGTTCGAGCTTATCAGGTTGAAAACCTTTTTCATATAAGCATCGCAACTCCAAACTTTAAGAAACGACAACTTGGGTTTCTTGCTAAACCATAGTTCATATGGTGTCGTCTCAACGGATTTAGATGGTGCCCTATTAAACGTGAATGCGGCCGTCTCTAAAGCATAACCCCAAAACAATAGCGGTAAATCAGTAAGAGACATCATAGATCGCACCATATCTAATAAAGTATGATTACGACGTTCGGACACACCATTTCGTTGTGGTGTTCCAGGTGGCGTGAGTTGTGAAACTATTCCACATTTTTTCAAGTGTAGACCAAACTCGTAACTCAAATATTCTCCTCCACAATCAGATCGTAGAAACTTTATTTTCTTGTTACGATGATTTTCCACTTCACTCTGAAATTCTTTGAACTTTTCAAATGTTTCAGACTTGTGTTTCATTAAGTAGATATACCCATATCTGCTCAAATCATCTGTGAAGGTGAGAAAATAACGATACCCGCCGCGAGCCTCAACATTCATTGGACCACAAACATCAGTATGTATGATTTCCAACAAATCAGTTGCTCGCTGCATAGTTCCGGAGAACGGCGTTTTAGTCATCTTGCCCATAAGGCACGGTTCGCAAGTACCAAGTGATTCATAATCAAGTGATTCCAAAAGTCCATCAGTATGGAGTTTCTTCATGC
The DNA here is from genome assembly GCF_002162155.2 of Triticum dicoccoides. Lineage (NCBI taxonomy): Eukaryota > Viridiplantae > Streptophyta > Magnoliopsida > Poales > Poaceae > Triticum > Triticum dicoccoides. Next base: position 259,507,593 of record NC_041385.1, on the reverse strand, counting down.
GCTTTACACCGATATGACCCAAACGGCAGTGCCACAAATAAGTTGCACTATCGTTATCAACTCTGCATCTTTTGGTTTCAACACTATGAATATGTGTATCACTACTATCGAGATTCAGTAAAAATAGACCACTCTTCAAGGGTGCATGACCATAAAAGATATTACTCATATAAATAGAACAACCATTATTCTCTGATTTAAATGAATAACCGTCTCGCATCAAACAAGATCCAGATATAATGCTCATGCTCAACGCTGGCACCAAATAACAATTATTCAGGTCTAAAACTAATCCCGAAGGTAGATGTAGAGGTAGCGTGCCGACCGCGATCACATCGACTTTGGAACCGTTTCCCACGCGCATCGTCACCTCATCCTTGGCCAGTGCTCGCTTATTCCGTAGTCCCTGTTTCGAGTTGGAAAATATTAGCAACAGAACCAGTATCAAATACCCAGGTGCTACTACGAGCTCTAGTTAGGTACACATCAATAACATGTATATCACATATACCTTTGTTTACTTTGCCATCCTTCTTATCCGCCAAATACTTGGGGCAGTTCCGCTTCTAGTGAACAGTCTGCTTGCAGTAGAAGCACTCAGTTTCAGGCTTAGGTCCAGACTTGGGTTTCTTCTCTTGAGCAGCAACTTGCTTGCTGTTCTTCTTGAAGTTCCCCTTCTTCTTCCCTTTGCCCTTTTTCTTGAAACTAGTGGTCTTGTTGACCATCAACACTTGATGCTCCTTCTTGATTTCTACCTCCGCAGCTTTTAGCATTGCGAAGAGCTCGGGAATAGTCTTGTTCATCCCTTGCATATTATAGTTCATCACAAAGCTCTTGTAGCTTGGTGGCAGTGATTGGAGAATTCTGTCAATGACACTATCATCCGGAAGATTAACTCCCAGTTGAATCAAGTGATTATTATACCCAGACATTTTGAGTATATGTTCACTGACAGAACTATTCTCCTCCATCTTGCAGCTGTAGAACTTATTGGAGACTTCATATCTCTCAATCCGGGCATTTGCTTGAAATATTAACTTCAACTCCTGGAACATCTCATATGCTCCATGACGTTCAAAACGTCGTTGAAGGCCCGGTTCTAAGCCGTAAAGCATGGCACACTGAACTATAGAGTAGTCATCAGCTTTGCTCTGCCAGACATTCTTAACATCGTCAGTTGCATCAGCAGCAGGCCTGGCACCCAGCGGTGCTTCCAGGATGTAACTTTTCTGTGCAGCAATGAGGATAATCCTCAGGTTACGGACCTAGTCCGTGTAATTGCTACCATCATCTTTCAACTTTGCTTTCTCAAGGAACGCATTAAAATTCAACAGAACAACATCACGAGCCATCTATCTACAAACAAACATAGACAAGCAAAATACTATCAGGTACTAAGTTCATGATAAATTTAAGTTCAATTAATCATATTACTTAAGAACTCCCACTTAGACAGACATCTCTCTAGTCATCTAAGTGATTACGTGATCCAAATCAACTAAACCATAACCGATCATCACGTGAGATGGAGTAGTTTTCAATGGTGAACATCACTATGTTGATCATATCTACTATATGATTCACACTCGACCTTTCGGTCTCCGTGTTCCGAGGCCATATCTGCATATGCTAGGCTCGTCAAGTTTAACCTGAGTATTCCGCGTGTGCAAAACTGGCTTGCACCCGTTGTAGATGGACGTAGAGCTTATCACACCCGATCATCACGTGGTGTCTGGGCACGACGAACTTTGGCAACGGTGCATACTCAGGGAGAACACTTCTTGATAATTTTAGTGAGAGATCATCTTAAAATGCTACCGTGGATCAAAGCAAGATAAGATGCATAAAGGATAAACATCACATGCAATCAATATAAGTGATATGATATGGCCATCATCATCTTGTGCTTGTGATCTCCATCTCCGAAGCACCGCCGTGATCACCATCGTCACCGGCGCGACACCTTGATCTCCATCGTAGCATCGTTGTCGTTACGCCATCTATTGCTTCTACGACTATCGCTACCGCTTAGGGATAAAGTAAAGCAATTACAGGGCGTTTGCATTTCATACAATAAAGCGACAACCATATGGCTCCTGCCAGTTGCCGATAACTTCGGTTACAAAACATGATCATCTCATACAATAAAATATAGCATCACGTCTTGACCATATCACATCACAACATGCCGTGCAAAAACAAGTTAGACGTCCTCTACTTTGTTGTTGCAAATTTTACGTGGCTGCTACGGGCTTAGCAAGAACCTTTCTTACCTACGCATCAAAACCACAACGATAGTTCGTCAAGTTGGTGATGTTTTAACCTTCGCAAGGACCGGGCGTAGCCACACTCGATTCAGCTAAAGTGAGAGAGACAGACACCCGCCAGCCACCTTTAAGCACGAGTGCTCGTAACGGTGAAACCAGTCTCGCATAAGCGTACGCGTAATGTCGGTCCGGGCCGCTTCATCTCACAATACCGCCGAATCAAAGTATGACATGCTGGTAAGCAGTATGACTTGTATCGCCCACAACTCACTTGTGTTCTACTCGTGCATATAACATCAACGCATAAAACCTAGGCTCGGATGCCACTGTTGGGGAACGTAGTAATTTCAAAAAAAATTCCTACGCACACGCAAGATCATGGTGATGGCATAGCAACGAGAGGGGAGAGTGTTCGTCTACGTACCCTCGTAGACCGTAAGCGGAAGCGTTAGCACAACACGGTTGATGTAGTCGTACGTCTTCACGATCCGACCGATCCAAGCACCGAACGTACGGGGCCTTCGAGTTCAGCACACGTTCAGCTCGATGACGATCTCCGGCCTCCGATCCATCAAAGCTCTGGAGATGAGTTCCGTCAGCACGACGGCGTGGTGACGATGATGATGTTCTACCGGCACAGGGCTTCGCCTAAACTCCACGACGATATGACCGAGGTGGAATATGGTGGAGGGGGGCACCGCACATGGCTAAGGAACGATCCGTAGATCAACTTGTGTGTCTATGGGGTGCCCCCCCCCCGCCCCCGTATATAAAGGAGCAAGGGGGGAGGCCGGCCGGCCCCTTGGGCGCGCCAAGGGAGGAGGAATCCTCCTCCTAGTAGGAGTAGGACTCCTCCTTTCCTACTCCTACTAGGAGGGGGAAGGAAGGGGGAGAGGGGGAAGGAAAGGGGGGTGCCGCCCCCCCTCCTAGTCCAATTCGGACCAGAGGGGGGAGGGGGCGCGCGGCCCATGCTGGCCGCCCCTCTCTCCTTTCCCCTAAGTCCCATAAGGCCCAATACTCTCCCGGGGGGTTCCGGTAACCCCTCCGGCACTCCGGTTTTCTCCGAAATCACCCGGAACACTTCCGATGTCCGAATATAGTCGTCCAATATATCAATCTTTATGTCTCGACCATTTCGAGACTCCTCGTCATGTCCGTGATCACATCCGGGACTCTGAACAAACTTCAGTATATCAAAACTTATAAACTCATAATAAAACTGTCATCGTAACGTTAAGCGTGCGGACCCTATGGGTTCGAGAACTATGTAGACATGACCTAGAACCATTCTCGGTCAATAACCAATAGCGGGACCTGGATGCCCATATTGGTTCCTACATATTCTACGAAGATCTTTATCGGTCAAACCGCATAACAACATACGTTGTTCCCTTTGTCATCGGTATGTTACTTGCCCGAGATTTGATCGTCGGTATCCAATACCTAGTTCAATCTCGTTACCGGCAAGTCTCTTTACTCGTTCTGTAATACATCATCTTATAACTAACTCATTAGTTACAATGCTTGCAAGGCTTAGGTGATGAGTATTGCCGAGAGGGCCCAGAGATACCTCTCCGACAATCGGAGTGACAAAACCTAATCTCGAAATACGCCAACCCAACTTGTACCTTTGGAGACACCTGTAGTACTCCTTTATAATCACCCAGTTACGTTGTGACGTTTGGTAGCACCCAAAGTGTTCCTCCGGTAAACGGGAGTTGCATAATCTCATAGTTACAGGAACATGTATAAGTCATGAAGAAAGCAATAGCAACATACTAAACGATCAAGTGCTAGGCTAACGGAATGGGTCATGTCAATCACATCATTCTCCTAATGATGTGATCCCGTTAATCAAATGACAACTCTTTTGTCCATTGCTAGGAAACATAACCATCTTTGATAAACGAGCTAGTCAAGTAGAGGCATACTAGTGACACTATGTTTGTCTATGTATTCACACATGTATTATGTTTCCGGTTAATACAATTCTAGCATGAATAATAAACATTTATCATGATATAAGGAAATAAATAATAACTTTATTATTGCCTCTAGGGCATATTTCCTTTAGGCAAACACCTTCTCATCCCTTCCTCCGGCAGCTTGAACAGCGATGGTGTAGATGCTCAAGAACTCTGCCAGGTTCAACCTCCCATCATACTTCTCGGGTATCTCTGGCTTGAACGTGTGAGCGGATGGCCGACGGACTTACTACAGCTCACGAGTAAAGGCAGGGCACCCAACCTTGAAAGGCAGGCACCCGCCATCCTCGAGCGCAGGCTCGTCGACGTCGGGACCATTGCACCCATTGGTCTGACGGCGGTCATCACGGCGTCGCTCAATGACGAGGCACGCATCTCCCCTCCTCCTGTCCTCCGGGGCTTGCCGTTGGCCTGGACGTGCTCGAGGGTCGGAAGAGGCCATCGAGACGTCATCAGTCTCATGATTCTGCCATGCCCGTGCTGGTTGCCGTGGTGGGGACTGCACCGTGGGGGTGGCCCCTTCTGTACGACCAGCAGCGCGTCATTGTTGTCGCTTGGGGAGGCTGCGGCAGGCCAGCTCGCTGTGATCCCCCAGCCTCGGCGAAGCCAATTAGACTTTGAATGGTGGCTCTCCACTCATCCATTTGATCGGCCACCGGTGGGAACCTCAACAACAGTTGGACCCGCGCCATGGCCTCCGTAGTGGTGCTTGGCATTGGTGACGATGATGTAGATCACACTGTCGCTCGGCTTCTGACGGTGCCGATGGTGACAGCGTCATGCCCTCATTGTTGTGATCCGACCACTTGGATGGCATGGTGATGTTGTTGGGAATATGCCCTAGAGGCAATAATAAAAGTATTATTATTATATTTCCTTGTTCATGATAATTGTCTTTTATTCATGCTATAACTGTATTATCCGGAAATCGTAATACACGTGTGAATATATAGACCACAATATGTCCCTAGTGAGCCTCTAGTTGACTAGCTCGTTGTGATCAACAGATAGTCATGGTTTCCTGGCTATGGACATTGGATGTCGTTGATAACGGGATCACATCATTAGGAGAATGATGTGATGGACAAGACCCAATCCTAAGACTAGCACAAAAGATCGAGTAGTTCATTTGCTAGAGCTTTGCGAATGTCAAGTATCTCTTCCTTTGACCATGAGATCGTATAACTCCTGGATACCGTAGGAGTGCTTTGGGTGTATCAAACGTCACAACGTAACTGGGTGACTATAAAGGTGCACTACAGGTATCTCCGAAAGTATCTATTGTTTTATGCGGATCGAGACTGGGATTTGTCACTCCGTGTAAACGGAGAGGTATCTCTGGGCCCACTCGGTAGGACATCATCATATGCGCAATGTGACCAAGGATTTGATCACGGGATGATGTGTTACGGAACGAGTAAAGTGACTTGCCGATAACGAGATTGAACAAGGTATTGGATACCGACGATCGAATCTCGGGCAAGTAAAATACCGCTAGACAAAGGGAATTGAATACGGGATTGATTAAGTCCTTGACATCGTGTTTCATCCGATGAGATCATCGTGGAACATGTGGGAGCCATCATGGGTATCCAGATCTCGCTGTTGGTTATTGACTGGAGAACGTCTCGGTCATGTCTGCATGTCTCCCGAACCCGTAGGGTCTACACACTTAAGGTTCGATGACGCTAGGGTTTTAAAGGAAGCTTGTATGTGGTTACCGAATGTTGTTCGGAGTCCCGGATGAGATCCCGGACGTCACGAGGAGTTCCGGAATGGTCCGGAGGTAAAGATTTATATATAGGAAGTCCTGTTTCGGGCATCGGGACAAGTTTCGGGGTCATCGGTATTGTACCGGGACCACCGGAAGGGTCCCGGGGGCCCACCGGGTGGGGCCACCTGCCCCGGGGGGCCACATGGGCTGTAGGGGGTGCGCCTTGGCCTACATGGGCCAAGGACACCAGCCCCTAGAGGCCCATGCGCCAAGATAAAGGAAAAAGGGAAGAGTCCTAAAGGGGGAAGGCACCTCCGAGGTGCCTTGGGGAGGATGGACTCCTCCCCATCCTTAGTCGCACCCCTTCCTTGGAGGAGGGGGCAAGGCTGCGCCTCCCCCCTCTCCCTTGGCCCTATATATAGTGGGGAAAAGGAGGAGCAATCATACCTAAGGCCTTTGGTTGCCTCCCTCTCCCTCCCGTGACACATCTCCTCTCCCGTAGGTGCTCGGTGAAGCCCTGCAGGATTGCCACGCTCCTCCATCACCACCACGCCGTTGTGCTGCTGTTGGATGGAGTCTTCCTCAACCTCTCCCTCTCTCCTTGCTGGATCAAGGCGTGGGAGACGTCACCGGGCTGTACGTGTGTTGAACGCGGAGGTGCCGTCCGTTCGGCACTTGATCATCGGTGATTTGAATCACGACGAGTACGACTCCATCAACCCCGTTCACTTGAACGCTTCCGCTTAGCGATCTACAAGGGTATGTAGATGCAAACTCTCCTCTCCTTTCTACTCGTTGCTGGTCTCTCCATAGATAGATCTTGGTGTTACGTAGGAAAATTTTTGAATTTCTGCTACGTTCCCCAACAGTGGCATCATGAGCTAGGTCTATTGCGTAGATTCTATGCACGAGTAGAACACAAAGTAGTTGTGGGCGTTGATTTTGTTCAATATGCTTGCCGTTACTAGTCTTATCTTGATTCGGCGGCATCGTGGGATGAAGCGGCCCGGACCGACCTTACACGTACTCTTACGTGAGACTGGTTCCACCGACTGACATGCACTAGATGCATAAGGTGGCTAGCGGGTGTCTGTCTCTCCTACTTTAGTCGGATCGGATTCGATGAAAAGGGTCCTTATGAAGGGTAAATAGCAATTGGCATATCACGTTGTGGTCTTTGCGTAGGTAAGAAACGTTCTTGCTAGAAACCCATAGCAGCCACGTAAAACATGCAACAACAATTAGAGGACGTCTAACTTGTTTTTGCAGGGTATGCTATGTGATGTGATATGGCCAAAGGATGTGATGAATGATATATGTGATGTATGAGATTGATCATGTTCTTGTAATAGGATTCACGACTTGCATGTCGATGAGTATGACAACCGGCAGGAGCCATAGGAGTTGTCTTTATTTTTTGTATGACCTGCGTGTCATTGAAGAACGCCATGTAAACTACTTTACTTTATTGCTAAACGCGTTAGTCATAGAAGTAGAAGTAGTCGTTGGCGTGACAACTTCATGAAGACACGATGATGGAGATCATGATGATGGAGATCATGGTGTCATGCCAGTGACAAGATGATCATGGAGCCCCGAAGATGAAGATCAAAGGAGCTATATGATATTGGCCATATCATGTCACTACTCTATTTGATTGCATGTGATGTTTATCATGTTTATGCATCTTGTTTGCTTAGAACGACGGTAGTAAATAAGATGATCCCTTACAACAATTTCAAGAAGTGTTCTCCCCTAACTGTGCACCGTTGCTACAGTTCGTCGCTTCTAAGCACCACGTGATGATCGGGTGTGATGGATTCTTACGTTCACATACAACGGGTGTAAGACAGATTTACACAGCAATACACTTAGGGTTAACTTGACGAGCCTAGCATGTGCAGACATGGCCTCGGAACACGGAGACCGAAAGGTCGAGCATGAGTCGTATAGTAGATACGATCAACATGAAGATGTTCACCGACGTTAACTAGTCCGTCTCACGTGATGATCGGACACGGCCTAGTTGACTCGGATCATGTGATCACTTAGATGACCAGAGGGATGTCTATCTAAGTGGGAGTTCATAAGATGAACTTAATTATCCTGAACATAGTCAAAAGACCTTTTGCAAATTATGTCGTAGCTCGCGCTTTAGTTCCACTGTTTTAGATATGTTCCTAGAGAAAATATAGTTTGAAAGTTGAAAGTAGCAATTATGCGATCAGTAGAAAGCTTATGTCCTTAATGCACCGCTCAGTGTGCTGAACCCCAACGTCGTCTGTCGATGTTGCGAACATCGGACATACACGTTTTGATAACTACGTGATAGTTCAATTAAATGGTTTAAGTAGAGGCACTAAAGACGTTTTCGAAACGTCATGGAACATATGAGATGTTTCGAGGGCTGAAATTGGGATTTCAGGCTCGTGCCCACGTCAAGAGGTATAAGACCTCCGACGATTTTCTTAGCCTGCAAACTAAGGGAGAAAATCTCAATCGTTGAGCTTGTGCTCAGATTGTCTGAGTACAACAATCACTTGAATCAAGTGGGAGTTGATCTTCCAGATGAGATAGTGATGTTTCCCCAAAGTCATTGCCACCAAGCTGCTAGAGCTTCGTGATGAACTATAACATATCAAGGATAGAGATGATGATCCTTGAAATATTCATGATGTTTGACATCGCGAAAGTAGAAATCAAGAAGGAGCATCAATTGTTGATGGTTGGTGAAACCACTAGTTTCAAGAAGGGCAAGGGAACAAAGGGATACTTCATGAAACAGCAATTCAGCTGCTGCTCTAGTGAAGAAACCCAAGGTTGAACCCAAACCCGAGACTAAGTGCTTCTGTAATAAGGGGAACAACCACTGGAGCAGCATTACCCTAGATACTTGGTAGATGAGAAGGCTGGCAAGGTCGATAGAAGTATATTGTATATACATTATGTTAATGTGTACTTTACTAGTACTCCTAGTAGCACCAGGGTATAAGATACCGGTTCGGTTGCTAAGTGTTAGTAACTCGAAATAAAAGGCTACGGAATAAACGGAGACTAGCTAAAGGAGAGCTGACGATATGTGTTGGAAGTGTTTCCAAGTTTGATATAATCAAGCATCGCACGCTCCCTCTACCATCAAGATTAGTATTAAACCTGAATAAGTGCTCTTGCACCTATAGGAATGGTTTATTGAATCTCGGTCGTAGTGATACACATTTTCATGCCAAAAGATATAAGATAGTAATGATAGTACCACTTACTTGTGGCACTGCCATGTAAGTCATAATGGTATAAAACGCATGAAGAAGCTCCATGTTGATGGATCTTTGGACTCACTCATTTTTGAAAAGTTTGAGACATGCGAACCATGTCTATTGGTGTATATGCATGAAGAAACTCCATACAAATGGACCGTTCAGACTCACTTGTTTTTGAATCACTTGAGATATGCAAATCATACCACATAGGCAAGATGACTGAAAAGCCTCGGTTTCAGTAAAATGGAACAAGATAGCAACTTGTTGGAAGTAACACATTTTGATGTGTCCAATCCAATGAGTGCTGAGGCATGCAGTGAATATCGTTATGATCTTACTTCACAGATGATTCGAGTAGATGTTGAGAATATTTACTTGATGAAACACAAGTCTGAATTATTGAATGGTTCAAGTAATTTCAGAGTGAAGTAGAAGATCATTGTGACAAGAGGATAAAATGTCTATGATATGATCATAGAGATGAATATCTGAGTTACGAGTTTTGGCACACAATTAAGACATTGTGGAAATTGTTTCACAATTAATACCGCCTAGAACACCATAGTGTGATGGTGTGTCCGAACATCATAGTTGCACCCTATTGGATGTGGTGCGTGCCATGATGTCTCTTATCGAATTACCACTATTGTTCATGGGTTAGGCATTAGAGACAACCACATTCACTTTAAAAGGGGCACCACGTAATTCCGTTGAGATGACACCGTATGAATTATGGTTTAGAGAAACCTAAGTTGTCGTTTCTTAAAGGTTTGGGGCTGCGACGCTTATGTGAAAAAGTTTCAGGAGTAAGCTCGAACCCAAAGCAGATAAAGTACATCTTCATAGGACACCCAAAACAGTTGGGTATACCTCCTAATTCAGATCCGAAAGCAATATGAATTGTTTCTAGAATCGGGTCCTTTCTCGAGGAAAGGTTTCTCTCGAAAGAATTGAGTGGGAGGATGGTGGAAACTTGATGAGGTTATTGAACCGTCTCTTTAACTAGTGTGTGGCAGGGCACAGGAAGTTGTTCCTGTGGCACCTACACCAATTGAAGTGGAAGCTTATGATATTGATCATGAAACTTCGGATCAAGTCACTCCCAAACCTCGTAGGATGACAAGGATGCGTACTACTTCAGAGTGGTACGTAATCCTGTCTTGGAAGTCATGTTGCTAGACAACAATGAACCTACAAGCTATGGAGAAGCGATGGTGGGCCCGGATTCCAATAAATGGCTCGAGGCCATAAAATCCGAGAGAGGATCCATGTATGAAAACAAAGTGTAGACTTTGGCAGAACGGCTCGATGGTCGTAAGGCTAATGAGTACAGATGGATTTCAAAAGGAAGACGGACAATGATGGTAAATGTCACCATTAAGAAAGCTCGACTTGTCGTTAAGATGTTTTCCGACAAGTTCAAGGAGTTGACTACGATGAGATTTTCTCACTTGTAGCGATGCTAAGAGTCTGTTGGAATTATATTAGCGGTTACTGCATTATTTATGAAATCTTGCAGATAGGATGTCAAAACATTGTTTCCTTGACGATTTTAATAAGGAAAGGTTGTATGCAATACAATCAGAAAAGTTTTGTCGATCCTAAGGATGCTAAAAGGTATGCTGGCTCCAGCGATCCTTTTAAGGACTGGAGTGAGCATCTCGGAGTTGGAATGTACACTTTGATGAGATGATCAAAGATTTTGGGTTTGTACAAAGTTTATGAGAAACTTGTATTTCCAAAGAAGTGAGTGGGAGCACTATAGAATTTCTGATGAGTATATGTTGTTGACATATTGATGATCAGAAATGATGTAGAATTTCTAGAAAGCATATAGGGTTATTTGAAAGGTGTTTTTCAATAGAAAACCTGGATTAAGCTACTTGAGCATTAAGCATCAAGATCTATAAGGATAGATCAAAACGCTTAATGGTACTTTCAAATGAGCACATACCTTGACATGATCTTGAAGGTGTTCAAGATGAACCAGTCAAAGAAGGAGTTCTTGCCTGAGTTGTAAGGTACGAAGTTAAGACTTAAAGCTCGACCACGGCAGAATAGAGAGAAAGGACGAAGGTCGTCCCCTATGCTTAAGACGTAGGCTCTTCAGTATGCTATGCTGTGTACCGCACCTGAAGTATGCCTTGCCATGAGTCAGTCAAGGGGTACAAGAGTGATCCAAGAATGGCTCACAGGACAGCGGTCAAAGTTATCCTTAGTAACTGGTGGACTAAGGAATTTTCTCGATTATGGAGGTGGTAAAAGAGTTCGTCGTAAAGGTTACGTCGATGCAAGCTTAACACCTATCCGGATAGCTCTGAGTAGAGAGACCGGATACATATAATGGAGCAATGATTTAGAATAGCTCAAAGTAGAACAGTTATTTGGAATAGCTCCAAATAGAGCGTGGTAGCTGCATCTAGGAGATGACATAGAGATTTGTAAAGCACACACGGATCTGAAAGGTTCAGACCCATTGACTAAAACCTCTCTCACAAGCAACATGATCAAACATAAAACTCATTGAGTGTTAATCACATAGTGATGTGAACTAGACTACTGACTCTAGTAAACTCTTGGGTATTAGTCACATGGCGATGTGACCTGTGAGTGTTAATCACATGGCGATGTGAACTAGATTATTGACTCTAGTGCAAGTGGGAGACTGTTGGAAATATGCCCTAGAGGCAATAATAAATAAGTTATTATTATATTTCTTTGTTCATGATAATAGTCTTTTATTCATGCTATAACTGTATTATCCGGAAATCGTAATACGCGTGTGAATACATAGACCACAATATGTCCCTAGTGAGCCTCTAGTTGACTAGCTCGTTGTGATCAACAGATAGTCATGGTTTCCTGGCTATGGACATTGGATGTCGTTGATAACGGGATCACATCATTAGGAGAATGATGTGATGGACAAGACCCAATCCTAAGACTAGCACAAAAGATCGTGTAGTTCATTTGCTAGAGCTTTGCCAATGTCAAGTATCTCTTCCTTTGACCATGAGATCGTATAACTCCTGGATACCGTAGGAGTGCTTTGGGTGTATCAAACGTCACAACGTAACTGGGTGACTATAAAGGTGCACTACAGGTATCTCCGAAAGTATCTATTGTTTTATGCGGATCGAGACTGGGATTTGTCACTCCGTGTAAACGGAGAGGTATCTCTGGGCCCACTCGGTAGGACATCATCATATGCGCAATGTGACCAAGGATTTGATCACGGGATGATGTGTTACGGAACGAGTAAAGTGACTTGCCGATAACGAGATTGAACAAGGTATTGGATACCGACGATCGAATCTCGGGCAAGTAAAATACCGCTAGACAAAGGGAATTGAATACGGGATTGATTAAGTCCTTGACATCGTGTTTCATCCGATGAGATCATCGTGGAACATGTGGGAGCCATCATGGGTATCCAGATCTCGCTGTTGGTTATTGACTGGAGAACGTCTCGGTCATGTCTGCATGTCTCCCGAACCCGTAGGGTCTACACACTTAAGGTTCGATGACGCTAGGGTTTTAAAGGAAGCTTGTATGTGGTTACCGAATGTTGTTCGGAGTCCCGGATGAGATCCCGGACGTCACGAGGAGTTCCGGAATGGTCCGGAGGTAAAGATTTATATATAGGAAGTCCTGTTTCGGGCATCGGGACAAGTTTCGGGGTCATCGGTATTGTACCGGGACCACCGGAAGGGTCCCGGGGGCCCACCGGGTGGGGCCACCTGCCCCGGGGGGCCACATGGGCTGTAGGGGGTGCGCCTTGGCCTACATGGGCCAAGGGCACCAGCCCCTAGAGGCCCATGCGCCAAGATAAAGGAAAAAGGGAAGAGTCCTAAAGGGGGAAGGCACCTCCGAGGTGCCTTGGGGAGGATGGACTCCTCCCCATCCTTAGCCGCACCCCTTCCTTGGAGGAGGGGGCAAGGCTGCGCCTCCCCCCTCTCCCTTGGCCCTATATATAGTGGGGAAAAGGAGGAGCAATCATACCTAAGGCCTTTGGTTGCCTCCCTCTCCCTCCCGTGACACATCTCCTCTCCCGTAGGTGCTCGGTGAAGCCCTGCAGGATTGCCACGCTCCTCCATCACCACCACGCCGTTGTGCTGCTGTTGGATGGAGTCTTCCTCAACCTCTCCCTCTCTCCTTGCTGGATCAAGGCGTGGGAGACGTCACCGGGCTGTACGTGTGTTGAACGCGGAGGTGCCGTCCGTTCGGCACTTGATCATCGGTGATTTGAATCACGACGAGTACGACTCCATCAACCCCGTTCACTTGAACGCTTCCGCTTAGCGATCTACAAGGGTATGTAGATGCAAACTCTCCTCTCCTTTCTACTCGTTGCTGGTCTCTCCATAGATAGATCTTGGTGTTACGTAGGAAAATTTTTGAATTTCTGCTACGTTCCCCAACAGATGTGGTGAAGGCGCTTGTGGGCCAGCGACTCCATTGGGCACGGTGGCCGGGTCAACCCACTCCGGGGGAGGCGCACGCGCTGTGGTCATGCCCGTGGCGGGGGCGGCCGGAGGGTGGCGATTCGCCCCGAACCGGCGCCACCACTGTGGATGTGCCCTTCGGCGAGGGGAATAGGTACATACGGAATAACCCCTTCGCTCGTACCTCGTGGAGCATGGCCACTGGGATGTTGCTGATGATGCTCTCCTCCGGTGCCTCTCGCTCCTGCTTCGGTCGCGGGGGAGGTGGTGACAACGCTACCTGCGCCGACCGCGTCCCCCGCAACACCCACATCCTCGTGCGCCTCCGCATCCCCCGCGGAGTTGGTGGTCGTGGGTGGAGGAGCCTTCGAGGTGGACGGGTGGGCTGAAGCACCGGGTTTCTTCTTGGGTGCCATAGTCGATGGCGCCGTCGGTGATGAAGATGGCGATGAAGATGACGTGCTACTCATGCTTTCAGGTTCGCGCAAGTGATCCCCTTACCTGGCGCGCCAAAGATGTCGTGGGAAACCACGACCACCTATGGGACCAACGGTCCCTTGCTGGTTTGGCGGGGGGCTGGCACGTTGCACAAAGAGCATAGAAGCATGAAACAACACGACAGAGATCACACAGGCAGTCTTTACCCAGGTTCGGGCCGCCGTGAGGCGTAAAACCCTACTCCTGCTTTGGTGGATTGATGGTGGTGAGCGCAACACGCTTGCCCGGCAGGGTTGCTTCGGGGCGAAACGGCTACGCGCTATGAATATGTGTGAGGGTGGATTTGCCAACCCTTTCTACGGTTGCCTCGGGCCTGCTTTTATAGACAAAGGGGTCACCACAATGCCAAATCAGTCGTTATGCATTGATTAGATAGCAAACAGTGCTATCAGACCTAACTCTGCAGGCTGATAGGGCACATTAAATGCGCCGCTCAACGTCACATCGTAGCTTGCCCGGCAGTGTTTTTCCAGCTTCGCGCCTGCTCGCTCGACACATCGCAGGACGGGTGTTGCTTGGAGGTGTTTTATGTAGGAAGTGGCTGCCATGTGGCAAATAACAACCACTTAGTCACTTTGGAGCTTGACACCGCACCGATCGATGACATGCGTCATGATGAGGTGGTGCGGTGAGGTGGTTCTACCTCCGTAAGCCCCAGCAGGCCTGCCGGGGTGACCCGAAGGCTTGCTTCCGGGGGTGACCCCGTCCTCGCCAGGCTCGCCTGCCAGGCAAGGGAGGTTTTTTCCCTTAGCAATATCCTGCTTCTCTGGCTTAGTCTTGGTCCTCTTTTGTTGTGTGCTGGTCCTCGAAGAATTGATCCCTTGTGCTTTGGTCTGACCTTGGTGCTGTAATCTTGTTCTCGTGCATGTGCACAGTCTGGGCAACGGACCAAGGGTTTGTTGCACCGACAAAGGGATTTGGCATACAAACAAAAATTGCATGGCAACCTCTGCTTCCCTCTGCGAAGGGCCTATCTTTTACTTTTATGTATTTACTTTTATGTATTTACTTTTATGCAAGAGTCAAAGTATTCTTACCTATTCCTTTTATTTTTCTCTTTTTGCAAGCATCATGTGGTGAGGAAAGATCTAGGCACATATATCCACTTGGATATGAGTGGGCATGAGTTATTATTGTTGACATCACCCCTGAGGTGAATACGTCGGGAGGCGAACTATAAGCCCCTATCTTTCTATGTGTCCGGTTGAAACTTTTTGTTCATGAGTATGCTGTGAACGTTAGCAATCATAGAAGGTTAAATGATGGTTGAGTATCTGGACTTGCCTAAAGGCTCCGATACGTGACCCTTCCTGAAAATATGATGAATTGTAGTTGCAAAGTTGATTGAGAACATAGTTTCTTGGTTTTCAATAATGTTTATGCTTTCTACTTCAATGTCGTGATGAATTGTTACTTCTTCATGAGAAGTTATATGATAAAATTTGTGTGATAAAGTTTTATGTTAAAGTTCTTTGTTGTTATAATAAGAAGCATGATGCTTCTATGTCCGTATTTTGTTTTTATCGACACCTATCTCTCTAAGCATGTGGACATGTTTTTCGATTTTGTTTTTTCGCTTGAGGACAAGCGAGGTCTAAGCTTGTGGGAGTTGATACGTCCATTTTGCATCATGTTTTCCTACTACTATTTATAATGTTTTTATGCATAATAATGCTTCATGGAGTAATTCTAGTGCCTTTTCTCCCATAATATGCAAGGTTTACACAAGAGGGAGAATGCCGGCAGCTGGCTGGACCTGAAAAAGCTACGTCAGAGTTACCTATTCTGCACAACTCCAAATGAGCTGAAAATTTACGGGGAATTATTTTGGAATATATAAAAATACTGGAGCAAATAACTACCGGAGGAGCCCCCTTGGTGAGCACAAGACACCAGGGCGCGACTGGGTCCCAGGCGCGCCCTGGTGGGTTGTGCCCTCCTCCGGTGCCCATCTTCTGGTATATATGTCATTTTGACCTAGAAAAAATCAAGGGGGGACTTTCGGCACGAAGCACCGCCGTCTCGAGGCGGAACTTGAGCAGGAGCACTTTTGCCCTTCGGTGGAGCGATTCCGCCGGGGGAACTTCCCTCCCGGAGGGGTAATCATCGCCATCGTCATCACTAACAACCCTCTCATCTTTGGGAGGGCAATCTTTATCAACATCTTCAACAACGCCATCTCCTCTCAAACCCTAGTTCATCTCTTGTGTTAAATCTTTGTACTAGAACCTCAGATTGGTACCTGTGAGTGACTAGTAGTGTTGATTACATCTTGTAGTTGATTACTATATGGTTTATTTGGTGGACGATTATATGTTCAGATCCATTATACTATTTAATACCCCTCTGATCTTGAGCATGATTATCATTTGTGAGTAGTTACGTTTATTCTTGAGGTCACGGGAGAAGTCATGATGCAAGTAATCATGTGAACTTGATATGTGTTTGATATTTTGATGATATGTATGTTGTGATTTCCTTAGTGGTGTCATGTGAACGTCAACTACATGACACTTAATCATATTTGGGCCTAAGGGAATGCATTGTGGAGTTGTTATTAGATGATGGGTTGCTAGAGTGACATAAGCTTAAACCCTAGTTTATGCGCTACTTTGTAAGAGACTGATTTGGATCCAAAAGTTTAATACTATGGTTAGATTTTATCTTAATATTTTTCTCGTAGTTGCGGATGCTTGCGAGGGGGTTAATCATAAGTAGGAGGTTTGTTCAAGTAAGAACATCACCTAAGCACCGGTCCACCCACATATCAAATTATTAAAGTAGCGAACACGAATCAAACCAACATGATGAAAGTGATATGGTGAAATTCCCGTGTACCCTCAAGAACGTTTTGCTTATCATAAGAGACCGTTTTGGCCTGTCCTTTGCCACAAAAGGATTGGGCTACCTTGCTGCACTTTATTTACCGTTATCGTTACTTGCTCGTTACAAATTATCTTGCTATCAAACTACTTGTACTTACTATTTCAGTGTTTGCGGAAAATACCTTATTGAAAACCATTTGTCATTTCCTTTTACTCCTCGTTGAGTTCGACACTCTTACTTGTCGAAAGGGCTACGATTGATCCCCTATACTTGTGGGTCATCAGCTAGCTTGCCCAAGGTCTCCAACGACGACCCCACGATGGAGACGGGCTCCGACGACACCGCACTGGCTCGCGTATGTGCATGCTGACTTCACCATAGAGCAGGCGTAGGCGCACTACAATGCCGCCATGGCGGAGGTGCAGCCCCATGCCGGCGCATGAGGAACAGCTGTACAATCTGCTCCTCCTGAAGCAACACCGGCTAGCGGAGAGCCAGATCGACGGTGAGCGCACGAGCGAGGAGGCCGTGGCGACCATACTCGCGGCGAACCCCAATTTCATCTGGAGCAATGTGCGATCTATGAGGCTGTGCACTGTTGGGGAACGTAGCAGAAATTCAAAATTTTCCTACGTGTCACCAAGATCTATCTATGGAGAAACCAGCAACGAGGGGAAGGAGAGTGCATCTACATACCCTTGTAGATCGTTAAGCGGAAGCGTTCAAGAGAACGGGGTTGAAGGAGTCATACTCGTCGTGATCCAAATCACCGGAGATCCTAGTGCCAAACGGACGGCACCTCCGTGTTCAACACACGTACAGCCCGGTGACGTCTCCCACGCCTTGATCCAGCAAGGAGAGAGGGAGAGGTTGAGGAAGACTCCATCCAACAGCAGCACAACGGCGTGGTGGTGATGGAGGAGCGTGGTAGTCCTGCAGGGCTTCGCCAAGCACCGCGAGATATGAGGAGAAGGGAGAGAGGTAGGGCTGCACCAAGAGGAGAAGTTCTCATGTTTTTGGGCTGCTCCAATGCCTCAAGTATATATAGGGGGAAGGGGGGTTGCGCCCCCTTTAGGGTTTCCCACCCCAAGGGGTGCGGCCAGCCCTAGATGGGACTTGGAGGGGGCGGCCAAGAGGGGGAGAGAGGGGGCGCGCCCTAGGGTGGGCCTATAGGCCCATCTGCGCCTAGGGTTTCCCCTCTCCTCTCCTAGCTGCGCCTTGGGCAAGGGTGGGAGGCGCACCATCCCGCTCTGGGGCTGGTCCCTTTCCACTCTAGGCCCATGCAAGCCTCCGGGGCCGGTGGCCCCACTTGGTGGACCCCCGGGACCCTCCCGGTGGTCCCGGTACGTTACCGATAAAACCCGAAACTTTTCTGGTGACCAAAACAGGACTTCCCATATATAAATCTTTACCTCCGGACCATTCCGGAACTCCTCGTGACGTCCGGGATCTCATCCGGGACTCCGAACAACATTCGGTAACCACATACAAACTTCCTTTATAACCCTAGCGTCATCGAACCTTAAGTGTGTAGACCCTACGGGTTCGGGAGACATGTAGACATGACCGAGACGTTCTCCGATCAATAACCAACAGCGGGATCTGGATACCCATGTTGGCTCCCACATGTTCCACGATGATCTCATCGGATGAACCACGATGTCAAGGACTCAATCGATCCCGTATACAATTCCCTTTGTCTAGCGGTATTTTACTTGCCCGAGATTCGATCGTCGGTATACCGATACCTTGTTCAATCTCGTTACCGGCAAGTCTCTTTACTCGTTCCGTAACACATCATCACATGATCAACCCCTTGGTCACATTGTGCACATTATGATGATGTCCTACCGAGTGGGCCCAGAGATACCTCTCCGCTTACACGGAGTGACAAATCCCAGTCTCGATTCGTGCCAACCCAACAGACACTTTCGGAGATACCTGTAATGCACCTTTATAGCCACCCAGTTACGTTGTGACGTTTGGTACACCCAAAGCATTCCTCCGGTATCCGGGAGTTGCACAATCTCATGGTCTAAGGAAAAGATACTTGACATTAGAAAAGCTTTAGCATACGAACTACACGATCTTTGTGCTAGGCTTAGGATTGGGTCTTGTCCATCACATCATTCTCCTAATGATGTGATCCCGTTATCAATGACATCCAATGTCCATGGTCAGGAAACCGTAACCATCTATTGATCAACGAGCTAGTCAACTAGAGGCTTACTAGGGACATGGTGTTGTCTATGTATCCACACATGTATCTGAGTTTCCTATCAATACAATTATAGCATGGATAATGAATGATTATCATGAACAAGGAAATATAATAATAACTAATTTATTATTGCCTCTAGGGCATATTTCCAACAGTCTCCCACTTGCACTAGAGTCAATAATCTAGTTCACATCACCATGTGATTAACACTGACAGGTCACATCACCATGTGACCAACATCCAAAGAGTTTACTAGTGTCATTAAACTAGTTCACATCATCATATGATTAAGACTCAATGAGTTCTGGGGTTTGATCATGTTCTGCTTGTGAGAGAGGTTTTAGTCAACGGATCTGTAACATTCAGATCCGTATGTACTTTGCAAATCTCTAGGTCATATTGTAAATGCTGCTTCCACGCTCCACTTGGAGCTATTCCAAATGGTTGCTCCACTATACGTATCTGGTTTGCTACTCAGAGTCATTCAGATAGGTGTTAAATCTTGCATCAACGTAACCCTTTACGCCGAACTCTTTATCACCTCCATAATCGAGAAACATATCCTTATTCCTCTAAGGATAACTTTGACCGCTATCTGATGATCCACTCCTTGATCACCTTTGTACTCTCTTGCCAGACATGTGGCAAGGCACACATCAGGTGCGGTACTTAGCATAGCATACTGTAGAGCCTACGTCTAAAGCATAGGGGACGACCTTCGTCCTTTCTCTCTTTTCTGCCGAGGTCGAGCTTTAAGTCTTAACTTCGTACCTTACAACTCAGGCAAGAACTCCTTCTTTGACTGATCCATCTTGAACACCTTCAAGATCATGTCAAGGTATATGCTCATTTGAAAGTACCATTAAGCGTTTTGATCCATCCTCATAGATCTTGATGCTCAATGTTCAAGTAGCTTAATCCAGGTCTTCCCTTGAAAAACACTTTTCAAACAACCCTATATGCTTTCTAGAAATTCTACATCATTTCTGATCAACAATATGTCAACAACTCATCAGAAATTCCATAGTGCTTCCACTCACTTCTTTGGAAATACAAGTTTCTCATAAACTTTGTATAGACCCAAAATCTTTGATCATCTTATCAAAGCGTACATTCCAACTCCGAGATGCTTACTCCAGTCCTTAGAAGGATTGCTGGAGCTTTGCATACCTTTTAGCATCCTTAGGATCGACAAAACCTTTCTAATTGTATCACATACAACCTTTCCTTACGAAAGTTGGTAAGGAAACTCGTTTTGACATCCATCTGCCAGATTTCATAAATGCAGCTTATGCTAACATGATTCCGACGGACTTAAGCATCGCTACGGATGAGAAAATCTCATCGTAGTCAACTCCTTGAACTTGTGAAAAACTCTTCGCCACAAGTCGAGCTTCATAAATGGTGACATTACCATCCACGTCCGTCTTCTTCTTAAAAGATCCATTTATCTCAATGGCTTGCCGATCATCGGGCAAGTCCACCAAAGTCCATGCTTTGTTCTGATACATGGATCCTATCTCGGATTTCATGGCTTTTAACCATTTGTTGGAATTTGGGCCCACCATCGCTTCTCCATAGCTCGTAGGTTCATTGTTGTCTAGCAACATGACCTTCAAGACAGGATTACTGTACCACTCTGAAGCAGTACACATCCTTGTCACCCTACGAGGTACGGTAGTGACTTGATTCGAAGTTTCATGATCACTATCATAAGCTTCTACTTCAATTGGTGTAGGTGCCATAGGAACAACTTCCTGTGCCCCGCTACACACTAGTTGAAGTGATGGTTCAATAACCATATCAAGTCTCCACCATCCTCCCACTCAACTCTTCGAGACAAACTTTTCCTCGAGAAAGGACCCGATTGAAGAAACAATCCCTATTGCTTTCGGATCTGAATTAGGAGGTATACCCAACTGTTTTGGGTGTCCTATGAAGATGCATTTTATCCGTTTTGGGTTCGAGCTTATCAACCTGAAACCTTTTTCACATAAGCGTCGCAGCCCCAAACCTTTAAGAAACGACAACTTAGGTTTCTCTAAACCATAATTCATACGGTGTCGTCTCAACGGAATTACGTGGTACCCTATTAAAGTGAGTGCGGTTGTCTCTAATGCCTAACCCATAAACGATAGTGGTAATTCGATAAGAGACATCATGGTATGCACCATATCCAATAGGGTGCAACTATGATGTTCGGACACACCATCACACTATGGTGTTCCAGGCGGTATTAATTGCGAAACAATTTCCACAATGTCTTAATTGTGTGCCAAAACTCGTAACTCAGATATTCATCTCTATGATCATATCATAGATATTTTATCCTCTTGTCACAATGATCTTCTACTTCACTCTGAAATTACTTGAACCATTCAATAATTCAGACTTGTGTTTCATCAAGTAAATATTCTCAACATCTACTCGAATCATCTGTGAAGTAAGAACATAACGATATTCACTGCATGCCTCAGCACTCATTGGACTGCACACATCAAAATGTGTTACTTCCAACAAGTTGCTATCTTGTTCCATCTTACTGAAAACGAGGCTTTTCAGTCATCTTGCCCATGTGGTATGATTTGCATATCTCAAGTGATTCAAAATCAAGTGAGTCCAAACGATCCATCTGCATGGAGTTTCTTCATGCGTATACACCAACAGACATGGTTCGCATGTCTCAAACTTTTCAAAAACGAGTGAGTCCAAAGATCCATCAACATGGAGCTTCTTCATGCGTTTTACACCAATATGACTTACATGGCAGTGCCACAAGTAAGTGGTACTATCATTACTATCTTATATCTTTTTGGCATGAAAATGTGTATCACTACGATCGAGATTCAATAAACCATTCCTTTAGGTGCAAGACCATTGAAGGTATTATTCAAATAAATAGAGTAACCATTATTCTCCTTAAATGAATAACCGTATTGCGATAGACATAATCCAATCATGTCTATGCTCAACGCAAACACCAAATCTCGATGGTAGAGGGAGTGTGCGATGCTTGATCACATCAACCTTGGAAACACTTCCAACACATAACGTCAGCTCACCTTTAGCTAGTCTCCGTTTATTCCGTAGCTTTTATTTCGAGTTACTAACACTTAGCAACCGAACCGGTATCTAATACCCTGGTGCTACTAGGAGTACTAGTAAAGTACACATTAACATAATGTATATCCAATATACTTCTATCGACCTTGCCAGCCTTCTCATCTACCAAGTATCTAGGTTAATTCCGCTCCAGTGGTTGTTCCCCTTATTACAGAAGCACTTAGCCTCGGGTTTGGGTTCAACCTTGGGTTTCTTCACTAGAGCAGCAGCTGATTTGCCGTTTCATGAAGTATCCCTTCTTGCCCTTGCCCTTCTTGAAACTAGTGGTTTCACCAACCATCAACAATTGATGCTCCTTCTTGATTTCTACTTTCGCGGTGTCAAACATCACGAATATCTCAAGGATCATCATATCTATCCCTGATTTGTTATAGTTCATCACAAAGCTCTAGCAGCTTGGTGGTAATGACTTTGGAGAAACATCACTATCTCATCTGGAAGATCAACTCCCACTCGATTCAAGTGATTGTTGCACTCAGACAATCTGAGCACAAGCTCAACGATTGAGCTTTTATCCCTTAGTTTGCAGGTTAAGAAAATCGTCGGAGGTCTTATACCTCTTGACGTGGGCACGAGCCTGAAATCCCAATTTTAGCCCTCGAAACATCTCATATGTTCCGCGACGTTTCAAAAACGTCTTTAGTGCCTCAACTCTAAACCGTTTAACTGAACTATCACGTAGTTATCAAAACGTGTATGTCCGATGTTCGCAACATCCACAAACGACGTTTGGGGTTCAGCACACTAAGCAGTGCATTAAGGACATAAGCTTTCTACTGTCCGCATAATTGCTACTATCAACTTTCAACTATATTTTTCTAGGAACATATCTAAACAGTGGAACTAAAGCGCGAGCCTACGACATAATTTGCAAAGATCTTTTGACTATGTTCAGGATAATTAAGTTCATCTTATGAACTCCCACTTAGATAGACATCCCTCTGGTCATCTAAGTGATCACATGATCCGATTCAACTAGGTCGTGTCCGATCATCACGTGAGACGGACTAGTCATCATCGGTGAACATCTTCATGTTGATCGTATCTACCATACGACTCATGCTCGACCTTTCGGTCTCCATGTTCCGAGGCCATGTCTGCACATGCTAGGCTCGTCAAGTTAACCCTAAGTGTTTTCGCTGTGTAAAACTGTCTTATACCCGTTGTATGTGAACGTAAGAATCCATCACACCCGATCATCACGTGGTGCTTAGAAGCGACGAACTGTAGCAACGGTGCACAGTTAGGGGAGAACACTTCTTGAAATTTTTGTAAGGGATAATCTTATTTACTACCGTCGTCCTAAGTAAACAAGATGCATAAACATGATAAACATCACATGCAATCAAATAGTGACATGATATGGCCAATATCATTTTGCTCCTTTTGATCTCCATCTTCGGGGCTCCATGATCATCATCGTCACCGGCATGACACCATGATCTCCATCATCATGATCTTCATCATCGTGTCTTCATGAAGTTGTCTCGCCAACTATTACTTCTACTACTATGGCTACCGGTTAGCAATAAAGTAAAGTAATTACATGGCGTTGTTCAATGACACGCAGGTCATACAATAAATAAAGACAACTCCTATGGCTCCTGCCGGTTGTCATACTCATCGACATGCAAGTCGTGAATCCTATTACAAGAACATGATCAATCTCATACATCACATATCATTCATCACATTCTTCTTGGCCATATCACATCACAAAGCATACCCTGCAAAAACAAGTTAGACGTCCTCTAATTGTTGTTTGCGTGTTTTACGTGGCTGCTATGGGTTTCTAGCAAGAACGTTTCTTACCTACGCAAAACCACAACGTGATATGCCAATTGCTATTTACCCTTCATAAGGACCCTTTTCATCGAATCCGTTCCGACTAAAGTGGGAGAGACTGGCACCCGCTAGCCACCTTATGCACCAAGTGCATGTCAATCGGTGGAACCTGTCTCACGTAAGAGTACGTGTAAGGTCGGTCCGGGCCGCTTCATCCCAAAATACCGTCGAAACAAGATTGGACTAGTAACGGTAAGCATATTGAACAAAATCAACGCCCACAACTACTTTGTGTTCTACTTGTGCAAAGAATCTACGCAATAGACCTAGCTCATGATGCCACTATTGGGGAACGTAGCAGAAATTTAAAATTTTCCTACGTGTCACCAAGATCTATCTATGGAGAAACCAGCAACGAGGGGAAGGAGAGTGCATCTACATACCCTTGTAGATCGTTAAGCGGAAGCATTCAAGAGAACGGGGTTGAAGGAGTCGTACTCGTCGTGATCCAAATCACCGGAGATCCAAGTGCCGAACGGACGGCACCTCCGTGTTCAACACACGTACAGCCTGGTGACGTCTCCCACGCCTTGATCCAGCAAGGAGAGAGGGAGAGGTTGAGGAAGACTCCATCCAACAGCAGCACAACGGCGTGGTGGTGATGGAGGAGCGTGGTAGTCCTGCAGGGCTTCGCCAAGCACCGCGAGATATGAGGAGAAGGGAGAGAGGTAGGGCTGCACCAAGAGGAGAAGTTCTCATGTTTTTGGGCTGCTCTAATGCCTCAAGTATATATAGGGGGAAGGGGGGCTGCGCCCCCTTTAGGGTTTCCCACCCCAAGGGGTGCGGCCAGCCCTAGATGGGACTTGGAGGGGGCGGCCAAGAGGGGGAGAGAGGGGGCGCGCCCTAGGGTGGGCCTATAGGCCCATCTGCGCCTAGGGTTTCCCCTCTCCTCTCCTAGCTGCGCCTTGGGCAAGGGTGGGAGGCGCACCATCCCGCTCTGGGGCTGGTCCCTTTCCACTCTAGGCCCATGCAAGCCTCCGGGGCCGGTGGCCCCACTTGGTGGACCCCCGGGACCCTCTCGGTGGTCCCGGTACGTTACCGATAAAACCCGAAACTTTTCCGGTGACCAAAACAGGACTTCCCATATATAAATCTTTACCTCCGGACCATTCCGGAACTCCTCGTGACGTCCGGGATCTCATCCGGGACTCCGAACAACATTCGGTAACCACATACAAACTTCCTTTATAACCCTAGCGTCATCGAACCTTAAGTGTGTAGACCCTACGGGTTTGGGAGACATGTAGACATGACCGAGACGTTCTCCGATCAATAACCAACAGCGGGATCTGGATACCCATGTTGGCTCCCACATGTTCCACGATGATCTCATCGGATGAACCACGATGTCAAGGACTCAATCGATCCCGTATACAATTCCCTTTGTCTAGCGGTATTTTACTTGCCCGAGATTCGATCGTCGGTATACCGATACCTTGTTCAATCTCGTTACCGGCAAGTCTCTTTACTCGTTCCGTAACACATCATCACGTGATCAACCCCTTGGTCACATTGTGCATATTATGATGATGTCCTACCGAGTGGGCCCAGAGATACCTCAACGCTTACACGGAGTGACAAATCCCAGTCTCGATTCGTGCCAACCCAACAGACACTTTCGGAGATACCTGTAATGCACCTTTATAGCCACCCAGTTACGTTGTGACGTTTGGTACACCCAAAGCATTCCTCCGGTATCCGGGAGTTGCACAATCTCATGGTCTAAGGAAAAGATACTTGACATTAGAAAAGCTTTAGCATACGAACTACACGATCTTTGTGCTAGGCTTAGGATTGGGTCTTGTCCATCACATCATTCTCCTAATGATGTGATCCCGTTATCAATGACATCCAATGTCCATGGTCAGGAAACCGTAACCATCTATGGATCAACGAGCTAGTCAACTAGAGGCTTACTAGGGACATGGTGTTGTCTATGTATCCACACATGTATCTGAGTTTCCTATCAATACAATTATAGCATGGATAATAAACGATTATCATGAACAAGGAAATATAATAATAACTAATTTATTATTGCCTCTAGGCATATTTCCAACATGCACACTCAAGCCACCATTCGCCAGGAAGCGGCCCCTACGGAGGCACAACTCTAGGCGATCGCGGAGGGGTACAACGCCTACTGTGCCTCCTACGCACCGCCGACGAACTATCCGACGCCCGGTGGGACGATGAAAGCGCGGGCGCCACCATTTTCATCGTGGACCTCACGTCCATCGGCGACGGACAGGTCATGGACTCCTCCAAGGATGAGTAGGGCACGAGAGACGACACGGCCTTGTGTCCCATGTGGGTCGGTCCGCCTATCGTGTTCTACTCTTTCTCGCCGGAGACCGCACCTTCACTTCACGATGCTTATCGCCGATGCTCATGAAGACAACGGAATGGATGCAGTTCCAGATGAAGAAGACGACAGATGGAGGAGGCGGTCCCAGATGGAGGATACGTTGGATGGAGGAGGCGCTCATGGAGACGGGGGATGAAGGACACGACAGCGGTAGTTTTTTTTGAAATGTTCGAAATGTAATGAAAATTCGTCGTGTTTGTACGAATTTCGTCCATTTATGTAAATTATATTCGAACTTAAATAAAATCCCATCATATTTAAACAAATTTCATCTTGTTTGTTTATATTGTTGCCTAAATATATGCGGGTAAGGTTGAACCTCAGTCCGCGGATACGAATGGAGGGAAATTGGCGGTTCGTCCTTACCCGCGCCGGTTGCCCCGCGTCCGTCCGCAGGAAAAACCAAAAGGCACCAAGCAAAGCAAAGCAAGCCGCGCAGCAAGATTCCTCGCCTCCTCCAGGTTGGGCCTTTCTCTTGTAGCAGTCACCGTCTGGTACCAGCTGGGGCGGGCGGGCGGACTGACGGGCGAGGGGATGGGCGATGATGCCCGAGGCGGCGGTGGCGGGGCGGCCGCCGAGCCGCTGCTGAAGAGGGCGCGGTGCCGACCCAACTGCCCCGGGTGCAGGGTGGACAGGAGGAAGGAGGAGAGGGAGGGGCTCCCCGTCACGGAGCTCTGCTGCATGTGGCTCGTCACCATCTGCTCCTGTGCGTGATCGCCGCCCCTTCCCGTTCCTTCACGTCCCTTGTTTTTCTTTACCTCGGCTGATTCCTGTTTTGTCTAAGAACTACTCACTCCGTCCGGAAATACTTGTCGGGAAAATGGATGTATCTAGATGTATTTTGGTTCTAGAACATCCATTTTTATGCATTTCTACGACAAGTATTTCCGGACGGAGGGAGTACTACTGCTGGATATCTAATCTTGCTCTTATATTTGTCCCTCCATCCAAATTTTTTGTCTCAGATTTGTCTAAATATGAATATATCTAGTTGCTTTTTATTCGTATCTAGACAAATCTAAGACAATAACTTTGGGACGAAGGGAGTTACTAAAATGTCAAATCTGACCATCTTATAGCTTGCCAAGAAATACTTAATGCTACGATCCGGGGAAAAAGATCATTTTTGACACCGTTATTTTCTGTCCCCTTTCGCTCGCTGGAAACGTTTTAATCAGCTGGAGTATGTTGTTTAATTCTTGCGTTCACCGTGGCTCATTTGTCCAGCCAGAGTGTGAATCGTAGTTCTCAACTTCTGATATCGAACGTGTTAGTTGTTGCTCTCGTCGTTCTCCCTCTATTTAGCTTTTTTTTGGCTGAAGCACGCGGGCAGGTTTGCCTGAAGAATGCAGGTCTCGCTCTGTTCACTTCCACTTGCTCTTGAGTTCCGATCAAACTTGCCTTCGTCAGTCCGTGCTTACCCAATGCTTTTTCTTGGCTATCCGGATGTTTGTATATTCCTCTCGGATTTCACCTACAAGCTTCGGATTCCGCGATCAAAGTCTGCCCAAAATTGCACGCGGGACACTAATAACGCACTCTTTCTCCCAGCTGTCTCTCTGCATTTGTTTCTTGGAGTATTTTAAAACAGTTTTTGGATTTTGTTTGAGAAAATGGTTAAACCTCCTGTTAGTCCTGCCCTCTGCATCCGCAGCATACAACCACGATATTATTAAAGTTGATGCAAGTCAACGAGGCCAAAGTCGAACAACAATGGTAGAACCATTGACTGAAAGAACACCAACGATGAATTCACCTCCTTACCGAAAAAGGCTTTCGCCCCGCTTTATATTATAAAGCAAATGCCCAAGCCAACAATCCACAGAGGTTCAAACACACACACACACACAAAGGTCTAAAACACACAGGATCCAAAAGGGTTAATGCTAAGGGCACAGCTCAACAAGCCCTGAGAACAGAAATAAAACGACACACACATGAATTCACCTCCTTCTGCGGCAGCGCCTTCGAGAAGGGAGAATGTGCCCATGCTGATGTCGCCACGTCCAGCCTGAGTTGGCTAGAAGAATGATTTCCATCCTGGATACTGGGCCCAACCAACCAAAGGCAAAACAATGGCACACAGACAACACTTTCAACCAGGCAAGGACGCAATTCCGTCGTTGCTGGGTCTGACCAACAAAGGCCAGATCATAGAGTTTCATCCCAGTATATGAATCATTGTTTCATTCACCATCTTGATGATGGATCGCCCAAGAGTTACGCCATCTAGTACATGGCACAAACTCCGTGGTATCCTCTAGAGTTAGTCACAAAAGCAGGCCACCACCGAAACTCCTAGTGCCGATGCACGAACACAGGTCCAAATCAAAGACCAGGCTCGATTGGTAGTCCTTCGCTTCATGGGATGATCTTCACTCATAGCTTATTGAATTCATGCTCTAGTCAGTTCATCCAAAAGTCTGATTTGATGGAGAAGGACGGGCAATATATTTCAACACCCCCCTCACGTCTAGGTTCCTTCAGGCCTTAGATGTGGGAACGATGTAAGTCATCACTATTTTAAAAAGTCCAAACTGATGGAGAAGGACATGCAATATAATTGAACACACGAGTCAAAAAAATAAATTGAACAACCACCCTCACGTCGGCTCCTCCAGAGCTTATGCGTGGGATCGATGTAGGCCGCAACTATTTTTATTTAACAGCGCGTTGGTCGGGTCTTGAACTTGAGACCTCTTCGCTCCGATATCATATTGAATTCATGCTCCCGGTTCATCCAAAAGTCCGAACTGATGAAGTTCAACATAGTAGAACAGAGGTGGCGACGCCATGAACTGCACATAATCCACCGATCCAGATGAAGTCGTGGGTACGCCATCGACATGCATGCAGATGAGAGCACCTATGCCATGCTGCCGCATCGTCACCACCTGACCATGCATGACCTAGAGAGTCACCAAGCCCATGATGACATCACTACCATGGATACATGGATACAACCACAACTGTGACTACTTTCTCCACATTTGGTCAAGAAATGATGGTCAAGCAAAGGGACATGATTAGGTATTGTACAATAAGTTCTCTCACGTCACTTTTGGCCTGAGAGATGCTAGAAATCAAGCCCCCCATGTCCTCGACTCAGATTCTGACTACTGAGACAGACACAACTGAGAATTTTCTCACTCGAACTCCCAATTGGGCGATATTGTTATTTTTTGAAAGCTTATCTAGTGACTTTCCAGCAGTAGGATCCACTCCTCCAAATTCATTCCGAGTGCAAGAAATCGCCGAAACAGCCCGAGTTTGTCACAGAAGTTGAGTCATAAGGTGCTCCTGCCACCTCCACTTGAGTCATGGGCCTTGTACGACATAGGGTTGAGTTTTCCCTGCCTTCGGATGTGCGTCCACCCCCTTAGCCACCGAAGGACCAAGTAAACAAATGGGCCTTGTATGACAATGGCTAACTTTTGACTAAACAAAACCTAGAGAGAAGGCAACCAGGTTGATCTACTATTTTTTTTACTTGAGACTTGGGTGGAATCTTTTGTTACTCTCATGCCCATTTAAAGATATTACTGATTTAAGATGTTATTGATTATGTCTTAAGCAAATCATCCCTTCATTATTGATCAGGACTTGATATTCTCATATTTGCATTTTGCAGCGTTGCCTATACAGTACGTGTTTCCCTTCTTGTATTTTATGGTGAGCAACAGGATCACAATCTTTTTAGAACGTGCAATATGACTGCACATTTCTTCATCATAACAGGAGAAGATTTATAAGTAGGATCAACAATTTCCATGTTCTATATATATTTTGAACCATGATAATGATACAAGCTTTGCATCAGATTATGACATTTTTGGTTCAAAATAAAAATAAGATTATAACATGTGGTGGAAATAAAGCTTTGCTCTTCTCACAGTTTTGTTGTTTTCTATTGTTTTCTTTTCTTTCACTACTCAACAACATGAGTATTGGTAATGCCAACTATTTTTTGTAAATCTACTATCGATTGTCAACACTGCATATTCGTTTGCAGATAAGAGACCTGAACATTGCTAAAGAAGAAGAAGATATTGGATTTTATGCTGGTTTTGTTGGTACGTTTTCTTTTAAATGTAGTTTCTCTTTTGTATCAATCTTCTGAAACACTTTAACTGAGCTCTGTAAGGATATTGTTATATGAGGGGTATGCTTCAGCTTTATCTATCATGGTAAACTTATAATATCTGTTCTACAAATGAAGGTGCTTCATATATGCTTGGGAGAGCACTCACCTCTGTAATATGGGGAGTTGTGGCTGATAAGTATGGGAGGAAACCAGTTCTTCTAATTACCCTTTTTTCAGTGTAAGGATATACTTTAACAAGCTGCGCTCTCAGATATGAGTCTTTCTTTGGTGTATTTTGACAGACGCACCAAAATTTAAGCAGTTCTTCTCATCCATTTCAGAATTATCTTCAATACACTCTTTGGACTCAGCTCTAGTTACTGGATGGCATTAACCACAAGAGGTCTGCTTGGGCTGTTGTCTGGTATGCTTGGACCAATGAAGGTACTTACATGTGCATGGGAGTGCTTTTCTCTCAGGTACTAGAACCGTCCATCGTGTTTTTGTAGCTTTGTGTTAGAATTCAACAGGCACATAAAAAAAGTAGATCAACTCGAGATGCTGAATTTTTATGTGGAAAACCCTTGCGGAAACCG
Source organism: Triticum dicoccoides (assembly GCF_002162155.2). Taxonomy (NCBI): domain Eukaryota; kingdom Viridiplantae; phylum Streptophyta; class Magnoliopsida; order Poales; family Poaceae; genus Triticum; species Triticum dicoccoides. The sequence continues at coordinate 259,476,364 of NC_041385.1, read as the reverse complement.
CAGATGCGCGGCAGTGCTCACCTATATCGAGAGTGTTACAACCACCAGACTAACAAGGAGTCGTCAACACACACATCCCGTGCGGCTTACAACAGGTGTACGTAGGTGGCGGCCATGCAGCTCAAGTCAAAGCGGAAATCCAATCCGCTATGAAGAACCCATAACAATAATTTTAAACTCGTTCAGCAATTAAATATCCATCATGTGCCGAAAGTCTCTTGGACATAACATCAATTAAGCATGAGCAGAGCTCAAACTTAGTAATAGGAACTGGCTCGTCATCATATCAGCATGATTATCATGAATGCTTATCTTGCATACCTTCACATTACCTGCTGGCCTCTGTTCCGGTAGACTCTGGCCTCTTTACTTTCAATTTGAATTCATATATCAACACTTTCTTGACCAACTGCTAAGATAACACCGGTTCCTACTCTTATTTCAGTAGACTTAATTTTGTGGTGTTCTTCCACAAGAGAACGAAGTTCCACAGATTCAGTTGTTCGTGATGCACACTGTGGTTAGCTTGTTAGCTTGTTTTGGATGAAGTTTGTTTTGTATTAGTAATCGAGGTCTTTGTAACTGGGATGGTTGCACACCAGATAAATTTCAGCCAACCAGCTAGTGTTGGCATGGTGCACTATGTTTGCATTATCCAAAATAGTATAACTGCCCACTATGACGCCAATAAAACAAAATGAATTCACAAGCTAGAAGTCATGAGTGAGATGGTGATGATTATTAGGGTAAAAAAGTAAAATATATGACTGGATTACATTGTGTTCGACTCATTTGTGCCTTCAGGCTTATGCTTCAGAAGTATGTCGGAAAGAACACAGTCACTTGGCATTATCACTCGTAAGATGATCAAGTTGTTATTTCGAATTCTTCTTTTACTCACAGTCCCAACTTTATTGGACCATGATACAAACTCACATATTTCTATGTGCTGGGTAATCCATCAGATGTCCTCCTCACGTGGCATAGGTCTTATTGTTGGACCAGCCATTGGTGGTTATCTTGCACAGGTAATACGGTCCATTTATATATTTGCAGAATACTTACTTATGTATTATATTATCATCTAAGTATGTTTGATCTATGATGTTCCATTACTTCTGATCATGAAATTTTTGAACTCACAATACAGTCCATTTAATATTTGCAGAATACTTACTTATGTACGTATTATATTATCATCTAAGTATGTTTGATCTATGATGTTCCATTACTTCTGATCATGAGGTTTTTGAACTCACATGCAAATTTAAAAATTATATACCTTATCAAGTATTTCCTGATTGTCCCTTCTCTAACTATCCTCATTTTTTAGAAAAGGAGGATGACCCCCGGCCTCTGCATCTGGGCGATGCATACGGCCACTTTATTAATTATTCTCACAAGACCTTGCAAAGTGATACAACAGTAAGACTAAAGCCACCGTCTAAGCAACAGACTGTCGCTACACCTATCCAGTTGATGAAGGGGCGCAGATAGCATGGGCCTAATACCAAACAGACATCGCAGCCAAGCCTAACATCTAAGACCTGAGACCCCAACCTAGCCACTTGCCGGGTCTGGGGCACACACTGGTCCGGCGTGCTCTCAGAGGCCGCCGCCGCCAACTGCCACCGCTCCATCTTCAGAACTGTACTGATGCATCAATCTTGCTCGGTCTAGCTATCGTCGACGCCACCACGGCGCCCAACGGCACCTCCTCCCTGCGCGCAAACAACTGAGCACGTCGCGGTCGCCACTGATACACCTCAGCGCCATGCTGCCAAGTACCACCAGTCGACACAGCTTGAAGTCCTTGGAAGATCTATCGTGCGTAGCACCTGCCGACCAGGCATGACAAAGCGTAGCACCTGTCGGTCAGGCATGACTTGACATCTCTACCGAACCTCCGGGCAAGACGAAGCCGCTCCACCTCCTGCCTCTGACTTCCAGCGCTGCTCCACAAACAATGCTCCCAAGAGAGAAACGACACCGCAGTGCCGCCATCGTCCGATCTGGAAAACCAGATCATAGGGTTTCCCCCGGAGCAGCACGAGTGGGTCGACAGTAGTTACAGAACGATGCCTTCATCAAGGTAACGGCGCAAAACGCCGCCATCGTCCGCCATCGGCTCGGTTTTCACCGGCAACTATGTTTCCCCGACTCGCAGCCGGGACTAGATTACAGATCTCGAGATCCGGTCATCCAGTCTCTGGTCGACCACCTCCGACGTAGGAGATGACCACCACCGCCATAATCCTCGTGATGCGATGCAGACCCGGAGTGCTTCAGCGAGCCGTCGCCGAATCCGATGAGATGCAGCAGTTTGAGGACGTAACGGCAGCTCGGGACGCGCCCCGGCCGCCGCTGTCGCCATCTCGTACTACTCCCGCCGGCTGCAGTCAAACCCCCCGTCACGCCCCGGCCGCCGCTGCCCGCCATCCTCGTCGGGAGAGAGATCCAAATCAGGCCGCCGCCGCCGCGCCACGGGGCCTTCGCCCAGCGACGTTGCCGGCGGCAGCGGAGGGAGGGGGTGCACGGGGAGTCGAGGGGAGATCGGGATGTGGCCGCCCGGTGCGGCCCGGCGGCGGCCGCACGGGGTCGGGAGGAGGAGTCGGGGTCGGGAGTTGGAGTCGGGAGTCCGAACCAGTAGCCACTAGGCAGACCAATTCCTTGTCTAACCAATTTAAAATGGGGAGATTTTCACTTCCCGGCCTCTGCACCAACTTAGGATGCATACGGCCATTTTAGTATGAGTACCAAGATAAACATGGTCCTCATAATTTTTTAAATGAGTATCAAGATATTTCTTGATGAGTGGTTGCACCATACACCAAGCTTGATCCTCAATAAACGGGGAAAAACCCCTGTGCATCACCTGTCAATTCCGGGAATTGAACTCGGGTCGTTGGGCTGCACAACCGCATACCCAACCACTGAGCCAAGGCTCTAACTATCCTCATATAATTCATTTACCTGCTATGTACAGAGTTGGGTTCACTCTGATATCCATCAGTGGTTCACCCATGATAACCAACATATGGCAAAGTATTCCCCCATTTATACAAATTCTGCTAAAGGTTGATTATATTTTTCATTGTATTGCTACGCTATGTGCAAGCATGCACTAAAAGTAGTTATTTTGATTGATTCGAATTTCTTATGTCGACATACAATCATGATTAAAAATGGTTAGAAGCCTTGTAAGCTAATTTTGCTTGTGAACTGCAGCCTGCAGATAAATATCCAGGCATATTCTCTGTCAACTCCATATTTGGAAGGCAAGCATTTACTTGTGAATCCTTCTTATATATTTTGTTTCTTTGCTTTATGCGTCCTTTTGATATCGCTTTCTTCTCAGATGCTAATTCAGTTTAAACATGCATTGTTTTAGGTTTCCGTACTTTCTCCCTTGTCTTTGTATATCACTCCTTGCCATTGCCGCTGTAATTGCTTGCTTCTGGCTTCCGGTGAGTTTGTTGTTCCTAGATGCATACAATTAATGTTTCATTTGTATTGAAGCAAACATCATGTTGGGATAAAAATAAACATCTTTCTCAATTAATATTTACTGGAGCTGCATGCTCCCTGTAGGTCGTAAATGATAGTACTAGTTTTTCTTTTTTGAGGAATCATACTGGATTTTAATGGTGGCTGTAATCTTATGTTCTGACGAACATTTGTTTGTCATGATGGAGAGTAAATCTTCCATTGTAGAAAACGTGCTGATAAACTGTGATATTATACTACGGTAGTGATAGCACATCTGTTCTATGTAGCAATATGTATTGTGCATCTTGACCTGAAACACAGCTAGAGCAACTAGTCAGTTTTGTAGGATCTGAAAGTAGATCATTGATGCTTCTACAAGTTTCTGAAGATGCAAAACAATACCAACAGTTTGATAACATTAGTGAAAGGAAATCCTTTTTGACACCGAAATCATTATATAGCCTCTACATGGAGCCCCACATAACACGTAGCACATGAACTCACCTGTACTTAACATGTCTGCAATGTTGCAGGAAACTTTGCATAAACACACTGAAGACACAATGTTAAATAGTTCGACTGAAGCTGTTGAAGAACCTTGTTCTGATTTAAATGCTGAACAAAGTGGTAGTGGCTGTCTCAGTTTATTCACAAACTGGCCACTGATGTCCACTATCACTGTATACTGCATTTTCTCTCTCCAGGACATGGCTTATGCAGAGGTAGCATGTGCTGTTTTGTTGCTGAGATATATTTCCGTTGTTTTTTAGCATCTCATAGTTTTACTTACATTGCCATTATTATTATTGGATTTCATTCTGGAAGACGTAAATTGCAGGTATTTTCGCTTTGGGCTGTCAGTGACAGAAAATACGGTGGACTAAGCTTTTCTTCTCAAGATGTGGGTAGGGTCCTTTCAATCTCAGGTAGTATTCACTGACATTTTTATTTTTGAACATCGTGAGTCCCTTTTTTTTGACGGAACCTTGTCAGAGGGCGGGGAGCTCCCGCATTGCATTAAGGAGAGAGTTGGTCCAGTTAGTAAGGGGAACCGGACCCAAAAACCATACATGGCACGGTTAATTAAGGGAAACCGGCGACTCTGAGATAGGGATCCAAGGAAAGCTTGTGATATGACTATTCACACATCAATGAGGCACATTTGATATATCTAAACTTGCCTATAAATAAAACACATGTCGTGTCTGTGGCACAGATATGCAGCTTTATCTAGATTGACATGAGTGAAATATATGCTCAATTTGAAGAAGTTATGCTAGAGCAGTAATTTATATGCAAATATGTGATGACGGGAACTCACTAGTAACTCAGCATGTCATTTCTCAGTTGTTGTGCTCTGCTGTGTTTCACGTGCAAAGTTTAGTGTACTGACTGTACTTTTTGTCAGGTCTCTTACTCCTAATATATCAAATTTTGATCTATCCATTGGTTGCAAACTCTGTAGACCCCATCACATTAGTCCGTGCAATTGCGGTAAGACTATTTATTGCTTGTTCGATCAGCTTAGTTATATTTTAATGGTTAAACTTATTGTGCAGCTATTGACAATACCACTTCTTTCGAGCTATCCATTCATGCCTGCATTATCAGGGTCCATTCTTCAGTTGGCACTAAATTGTGCGTCTTTTCTGAAGAACTCTTTCTCAGTGAGTGCAACGATCTTAAATTTCTGTGTGAAACAAATCTTTAAGTTTGAGCATTCTACTAAGTATATTTCAAGTCTTGTCTATTTGTCTTAGTGTTGGCTAAGCATAACTGCAAGTATTGCTTCCCGATACTCTTTCTTTGTTAGTAGAGAATAGCAGCAATACAAATTCCAACAGGCTGCTAGTTATCATATCTTGACAAACACTTCAATTGTGAATCTGCTTATTGCACTGCTCACTAAGAATGTGCCTCTTATAGCCTTACATATTTCAACTCAAGGGAGCCACTATTAATTGCTAGTACAAAAGTTTACTCGTGCTCTCAAAACCATTTCAGGTAACTACCATGACTGTGTTCAACATTTTAATGAATGATGCTGTGGTAAGTTCACGAGATTCCTAACAATGGGTCAAATGAATAGCTATCTTCCATCCATTCCTACGAAAACTGGTAATATCATTTTGTTTTCTAACCTTGGGATACACATAACAGAGTCAGGACCTAAGAGCCTCAGCCAATGGCCTTTCTGTGACACTAATGTCCATCTTTAAAACTATCGCTCCAGCTGTTGCAGGAGTTATGTAAGTATCCATGCTCCAGCTCATTACATACTATTGCGACCACATAAGCGAAATATAGCACTTGACAGTGTTATCCAGATTAGTTCCAGAGTCGGCTTTTGAGCTGCTCTGCATTCATCCAATATTTTCTATTGCAAACAGCACCTATCTCAGTTCCCCAAATAGTTGTATTTTTTCCTGCGAGTCAGTTTGTTGACAATGGAAAATTGAACAGAAGTTAGTTTTTTTGGTTATTTTCTACTCTCAAGTTCTTCCTTCTCGACAACATTGTCAATAGCATAGCTCATCATCGTATGTTTGTATACACCTTGGTGTCACATTTGTATGCAGTCGACTGTTTTCCCCCTGTATTTTCAGGACAAAAAATGCTCTCCACCTTATCATGTAAATTGCATTTTTCCTTGTAGATTCTCATGGGCTCAGAGGCGTCAAATAGCTCCATTTCTTCCAGGTATTTTATACTTGACTTTGTTTTAACTGCATGTACAAAATTTTCTATCACCCTGTCATATGCAAATCTTGAAATCCTCTAAATCGAAGGATTAAAATACAGAAGTAAATGTTTAACATTTCTGTTTAAAGGGAAACTGTAGTTTGGTAGTGTCGAATCAATGGTAGTATGGTACATAGTGAAAGGTATAATGGTTGTGAACGCAATCTCTTCATTTGCTCGACTCTAGACATTTAGGTTTGGTTAAGTTATGATTTTCTGTCCCCGCAAAAAAAAAAGTTATGATTTTCTGGTAAGATTAAGCTTGCGTTTGACATGGATACCTGCTGTGAATTATCCTTTGCAGGCGACCACTTGGTGTTCTTTATGCTGAATGTGTTCACGGTTATCGGTCTTATGCTCACCTTCAGACCGTTCTACGCTAGAAATGGCACGTCGAATCATTAATGTAGTGACACCATACATTAGGACCTGGACAAGGACCAAGATCTAACAGTTTGGCTCTTCGCTATTTTAGCGGCACGATCTTCCATATTACGGGTTCTTTCTTGAAGTGCCTACACTTCATTAGTTACCAACAATTTTCGTGGTCAGTTGACCAAGTAGGTTATCATGAGACTTTAAGATATTGGTAAAGGTTTTGCTCTACTCGGTTTGAGCGGTCATAAAAGCGTCGAGGGTCTCTTCAACTGAAGGTCTATTACCTGTGCTTGCCCTATAATTATTTGATGCTCCTTGGTTGGTTGGTTATGGTGGTTTAGGATAATTATTTGAAGCATAATTTTGGTTCCTCAAATTGAGGTTGTAATTATTATGAGCTATGAGGATAACATTTACCTCTTCTTTACCTTTGATCATGCCAATCAGTTCATCGATTTTTTGGCGGTTAGTGCTTCATTCTTCTCTTCAGAGATGGAGTTCATCTTCTTCGTAGTAGACCTTTCAAAGGGAAAGAAGAGGTAAGTCTTAACCTCATAGCTCCTAATGGCATGGTTTTCTTGCATCAAGGTAAATGTTAACCTCATAGCTCATAATAGCATGGTTTTATTGCATCTCATGGAGCAACCTTTTTGTTTCCTTGATCGGTCTTCCCATGATGGTTTCTCCTGCAGCAGTGTCTAGCATACTTCTGGACATGGGGATACGAACATTATATGGGTTTTTATCATTTATGTCATTGGTTGTGTATCACTACTCAGTTTTGCCACTAAGAATTTCAACTGCTCAAAAATGCCATCACTTCGTTAGCATGCTTAAAACTGCCATTGGACACCATTACTGTGAGCTCAAATCTCTTTTGCCATGTTATAATGACCAAAATACCTATAGAACAACATGTCAGCCCTCCCTCTATCTCACTACAACAAAGTGTGGGTCCCACTTGATCCTAACATCGTTCTTATTTTTCTCTAAAATTATTCGTTTGCTTACTCCTGACAAGTGGGGTCCACACTTATCATTGTGAGATAGAGAGAACTGACATGTGGCCATGTGGGTATAGGGGTATTTTCATCGTTTAACATGGTCAATGAGTTTGACCTGACCATGACGATGTCCAATGGCATTTTTGAGCAAACGCCTAATGGAATGATGATATTTTTGAGATATCTAATGGCATTTTTGAGCAAGCATCTCACAAAACGGTTGCATTTTTTAGCAGTGTAACATCTAGTGGCAAAACTGAGTAGTGGGACATAACTGGTGGCATAAATGATAAAAATCCAATGAAGAATCAATCATTCTTCCATCCCATGATTCGGACAATTCTTATTGCCTCTTTCATCCTATCCCAAGCAAGCACTAGTGGCTCACGATCTTCCTGCTTAAAACCTATAATATTAAGAGTGCAATTGCATAATCTTAGCATGTGGGAAAAACTTTGTCATAAACATGCTGCAACACAAGTTTCATGAGGTAATGGCTCCTTTAGGCAAGGCTAGAAGTCATTTCTTAGTGTTTACTCTTAAATAAACAGGAAAAAGATGCAACTTGAAAAGAAAGATGGCTTCTCCCCCTTCCTTCTCTCCTCCCTCCCCTTCCTCCCTCTCCCCGCCTTCGCTCCGGCCTCCTGCCCCGGCCGCCCTTGCTCCCCTTCCTTTGTCGCCCCCGTCTCTCTCCCTCGCCGCTTCGGCTCTCTCGTTCCCTGGTCCTCCTCTCAGCTCGCGCGCATCAGGATCTGGCGCTAGGAACCGGTTTTGGGCCCTGTCGTCGGAGGAGGCGGATGGGGATTCCGATCTGGAGGTCGACTCTCCCCCCTCCCTTTGGTTCCTCCTCCGGTGGCTTCGTGGGCGGTGGAGTCACCGGTGGCTGGTAAGGTTCGGAAATTTGCCCCGGGCGGTCGTGGCCGTCCGGTGATCGCTGTCGAGGGGGATGGTTCGGGCTGGCTCCAGGTGAGCGCGGTCGGCGACGGAAGCGCTCGGGGCCGCTCTCCTCGCCGGGCTGTGCGGGTTTTGATGCTCTCTCCTCTCGGGCGGGTGGCCCTGCTCGCTCATCCTGCTCTCCAACGGCCTTGTCGATGGCGGTCTCGGTGGTGTCGCCGCCGCTGGCGGCGCCGGCGGGAGCCTCTCCTCCGCCTCTAACCCTAGATCCGTTTCCTGCGAGTAAGGCTTGTGGGCCTCCCGTTCCGTTTCAGGTTGGCCTGTCTGGGCCTTCTGTTCAGGTTGGGCCGCCTTCGCTGTCGTCTTTTTTCTGATTCCCCCCTCCATTCTGGGCCCTGGGCCTTGCGCGTCTAATGTGCCTTCCTCTGCTTCGGCCGGCCTGTCTTTCCCCCCTCCCAGCCTGGCTCGCTCCGGGTACTTATGGGCCCGAAAGGGTTCGGCCCCCCATTTCTAGGGTTTCCTGCATCTCACTCTGACCTACGCCGTTTCCGTTTTCGCATCCCCACCTACCGCAGATCTCCTCCCGTCCTACCTCTCTCCCTTCCTTTCACGGCGGTGGTTGCCATGGATCGCTCCCGTGGTTCTTCGAGCGAGGCAGTGTCGGGCTTGAAGCGGCGGCGGGAGGATGCTGGTGATGGGGCGTACGGCCTGGAGCTCGAGGCGTCCCTCCGCTCAAAGCTTGAGGCCGAGCAGGCGGCTCGGTTGCAAGCGGCCCGCGAGCGCGAGGCTTGGGCGGCGGGGCCCGAGCGGCTCCAGGGCGGCGAGCGCGCTAGGGCGGCGGGGTCGGCCGTGGCGGGCTCTGGATCTGAGGCCCCCGGATCAGGCGGATCTGGGGCTGATCCATGGGAGGCCGCGGCGGCTGCTGGTGGCGCTGGCTCTGTGGCC